>NC_086447.1:150781961-151081961 GCF_028390025.1 Pseudophryne corroboree
GCTGAATGCATTGTGTTGTCACAGAGGTACTCTCTAGCTGAATGCATTGTGATGTCACAGTGGTACTGTCTAGCTGAATGTATTGTGATGTCACAGAAGTACTGTCTAGCTGAATGTATTGTGGTGTCACAGAGGTACTGTCTAGCTGCCTGCAGGTAAATGTATTGTGATGGCACAGAGGTAAAGTCTAGCTGCCCCCAGCTGAATATATTGTGATATCACAGAGGTACAGTATAGTGTACCTACCTGCAGCTGAATGTATTGTGATGTCACAGAGGTACATTCTAGCTGAATGCATTGTGATGTCACAGAGGTACTGTCTAGCTGAATGCATTGTGTTGTCACAGAGGTACTCTCTAGCTGAATGCATTGTGATGTCACAGTGGTACTGTCTAGCTGAATGTATTGTGATGTCACAGAAGTACTGTCTAGCTGAATGTATTGTGGTGTCACAGAGGTACTGTCTAGCTGCCTGCAGGTAAATGTATTGTGATGGCACAGAGGTAAAGTCTAGCTGCCCCCAGCTGAATATATTGTGATATCACAGAGGTACAGTATAGTGTACCTACCTGCAGCTGAATGTATTGTGATGTCACAGAGGTACATTCTAGCTGAATGCAATGTGATATCACAGAGGTACTGTCAAGCTGCCTGAAAGTGAATGTATTGTGATGTCACAGACGTACTGATTAGTGCTCTACAAATGGAGTTTTCAGAATTGTATTGTTTTTCATTGACTAATTGTTTTTAAGTAATGTTATCCTCTCAGTTTTATATTACATTTATTGATGCTCTGTGTATTATATGGCAGTCACTGATACACTTTGTATATACTGTACGATGCTCATTGATGCACGCTGCAGTTCATGGTGGTCACTGTGATATCTGTGCTAAATATGGCAATCATTGATGCTCTTTGTATAGTGACTTGGTCACTGCAATGCTCTCTGTATTATATGACAGTCACTGCAATGTTCTCTGTATAGTATGGCATTCACTACAATTTCAGTATTATATGGCAGCCACTGAGATGCTCACTATATACTTTTGTGATCACTACAAGCTCTATGATGGGTCAGATATTGTAACACAGGCAGCAACACTTAAATTGAGTTTAAAACAGTGGAGCGTCCATGCTACATTTAAAAGTGAAGACATGACAGAACCACAGAATAAATACAGCGTACTAGCACATAATGTGATGTCCCCCACTCTAGAAAGATTGCAGTCCTTACAATGTTGACGTTTGTATTCAAGCATGCCAAGGGTAACTAATATCTACAGTATACGGCGAACAGAATATTTGCCCAGGTGACAGGAAGCCTAGGTTCACCCCTGCTAAGACATTTCTAGTCAGGTACTGCCAAGATGTACATGCACAAGTCCCTTAATGTGCCTCTTTACTTAAAGAGGCTCTGTCACCACTTTCAGCTGACCCTGAACTTACTCTGTTCAGGAACGCTTCTCATTTCCACAGTTAGGAAAAGACATCCGGTTTAGCAAGTTTTATTATGAGAAAGGCTAACATCATAAGCATATTAGGAGCTAGTAAATTTTAAAATACTTACTGATCAAACAACCTATAGTGAAACAATGGGCGGGATGTAATGAAGTCTGAGATTGACAGCTGTGCGGGATGTCGGACAAACTTGGACATTTTTTTAAAAGGGCAGTCATTTACAAGGCTAAACCATACCTTGTAAATGATTGCCCCTTTAAAAAATGTCCGAGTTCAGTCGGCATCCCCCTCGGCTGCCGAACTTGGACTTCATTACATCCAGCCCAATGTCTCCAGGGGCACATTAAGAGAGGAGGGGGTCTGCCTGCAGTCTCCAGCTAGGTCCCCTTCCTCTCTAGCCAGCAGCACTCTAATGAGCACTAATAGACACTGACACGTGCGCAAAATGCTTGGTAAAAAGCAGCAGCACCATTTTCCTGGTAATTTGTGCAGCACTGCCACTGCCAAGACGGGACTCTGGAAAGGTAAATACTGAAGAAATGGGTGCAAGGTGTGCGCGGTATGGGAATCCCTGGACTTATGGGGCCATGTACACCGCACACCCTGCACCCATAACAGACACTGAGGGGGGAATGTAATAGGGTGTTAGAATCAGAAAGTGATAGATTTTGGTCAAATTCTCCTGTTTTTGTTAAAGTGGCAATCATTTAAATGGCAAAATCAACCTGGTTTTGCCATGTAAATGATTGCCACTTTAACAAAAACAGGAGAATTTGACCAAAATCTTTAACTTTCTGATTCTCACACCCTGGGGTAGATGTATTAAGACTGTAGAAGAGATACAAAAGTGATAAAGCAGTGATAAGTGGAAAGTGATAACGCACCAGCCAATCAGCTCCTAACTAGAGATGTGCGGCTGGCACTTTTTTCATGTTTTATGTTTTGGTTTTGGTTCTAATTCCACTTTCGTGTTTTGGTTTTGGCTTGGTTTTGCCAAAACCACCCTTTCGTGTTTTGGTTTTGGATATGGATGATTTTTGAAAAAAAAATAAAAAAGTAATTTTGATCCTACGGTATTATTAACCTCAATAACATTCATTTCCACTAATTTTCAGTCTATTCTGAACACCTCACACCTCACAATATTGTTTTTAGGCCAAAAGGTTGCACCGAGGTGGCTGTATGACTAAGCTAAATGACACAAGTGTGCGGCACAAACACCTGGCCCATCTAGGAGTGGCACTGCAGTGTCAGACAGGAGGGCAGATATAAAAAAAAAGGCCCAAAACAGCACATGATGCAAACAAGAAAAAGAGGTGCACCGAGGCTGCTGTATGACTAAGCCAAGCGACACAAGTGGGCACTTTTCAAAAACTAGGCCCCAAACAGCACCTCATGCAAAGATGTTGAAGAGGTGCAATGAGGTAGCTGTATGACTAAGCCAAGCGACACAAACAATTCCAACTGGAATTATACATCCAAATCACTGGAATTATACATCCAAATCATTGGAATTAAATGGCAAAATCACTGAAATTATTTGTCCAAATCACTGGAATTAAATGGCAAAATCACTGGAACTATGGCCCTCATTCCGAGTCGTTCGCTCGGTATTTTTCATCGCATCGCAGTGAAATTCCGCTTAGTACGCATGCGCAATATTCGCACTGCGACTGCGCCAAGTAATTTTACAATGGAGATAGTATTTTTACTCACGGCTTTTTCATCGCTCCGGCGATCGTAATGTGATTGACAGGAAATGGGTGTTACTGGGCGGAAACAGGCCGTTTTATGGGCGTGCGGGAAAAAACGCTACCGTTTCCGGAAAAAACGCAGGAGTGGCCGGAGAAACAGGGGAGTGTCTGGGCGAACGCTGGGTGTGTTTGTGACGTCAAAACAGGAACGACAAGCACTGAACTGATCGCAGATGCCGAGTAAGTCTGAAGCTACTCTGAAACTGCTAAGTAGTTTGTAATCGCAATATTGCGAATACATCGGTCGCAATTTTAAGAAGCTAAGATACACTCCCAGTAGGCGTAGGCTTAGCGTGAGCAACTCTGCTAAATTCGCCTTGCGAGCGATCAACTCGGAATGAGGGCCTATATGTCCAAATCGCTGGAATTATATGTCCAAATCACTGGAATTATACGTCCAAATCACTGGAATTATACTGCAAAATCACTGGAATTATATGTCCAAATCACTGGAATTATACGTCCAAATCACTGGAATTATACGTCCAAATCACTGGAATTAAATGGCAAAATCACTGGAATTATACGTCCAAATCACTGGAATTATACTGCAAAATCACTGGAATTATACTGCAAAATCACTGGAATTATACGTCCAAATCACTGGAATTATACTGCAAAATTACTGGAATTATACTGCAAAATCACTGGAATTATATGTCCAAATCTGTCACAACTGAGGGCCTGAGCTGACGGAAGGCAGCCTCAGTTGTAGGGGCTGAGATGTACCGGAACCTGGGAGGTTGTATCAGACCCCTGGACATGTAAGTAACATGAAGAGAAACCGCCCGAAGGCGTGACCACGACAACTTGAGTAAAAGTCAATGATATTTATTTATGACAAACTCCATGCATCACAGTAGCAGTAAAAAGTAACATAAAAATCAGCAGAGAAATAATAATACAGTTCCTGGGTACTACAGGGTGGCAGGGGCCACAGAGCTCTGGTGGTATGAGACAGTTCTTATTATCTGCAAGTTGGAAAGTCCTTACCAGGCTCAACTGTAGCAATGAGGAAAGCCCAGGGTCGTACCAGCTGGTGTTCCAGGGAAAGCTGGACTGCTGTAGATAAAATGCTGCTGTGGGTACTGGTTAGAACCAGACAGGTGTTGGCACGGAGTGGATACTGGCTGGAACCAGTTAAATAATAAATAAAGCTTGAGAGCGATGCAATGTAGATGAAATGTAGAATTTGAGAGCGGAGAAATAATAATACCGGTGGAGAGTGGTAAACTGCAGAAAGGACACCGGCCCTTTAAGAGAAGCTGTACACTGCTGGAAGCTAAGCTGGAAGCAGGTGATGTTGTAGCTGGAAACAGGTGAGTCCAGAATGGATCGGAGAGTCAGGCTACACCGCAGATGGAATGCTGGTGCGGGTCTCTATAGCAGAAGTCTGGAGACAGGAGCTGGAACCTGGAAGACATTCACAGAAGAGAGACAAACTGGAACTAGGTTTGACAACCAAAGCACTGACGCCTTCCTTGCTCAGGCACAACCTATTTATACCTGCAGCAAGGAAGGCATTGGCTAGGCAATTATGCAAATTAATAATACTGACAACGGATTGGTAGGAATGATCAGCTGACAGAATCCAAGATGGCTGCGCCCATGCAGACACTTGGAGGGAAGTTTGGATTGTAATCCATGTGGTCTGGAAAACAGTAATGGCGGCGCCGGCCACCGGAGACAGGAGACGCCAGGCTGACAGATGCACATCCGACCACGCGGACACAGCGGAGGCCGCGGCTGACGTAATCGCCACTCTGAATGCAGAAGCTCAGGGACGGCGGCGGAGGCCGCGGGAGACGCCATGCCAGATGTATAAGGCGTTACTGTGACTGCGTCCAGAGAGACAGGAGAGGATGCGGGAATGTGCACATCAGGATAACAGATGGGATCCGGTCCTGGAGCGCTGAGCCAGCCTTAGGAGGCATCTGATGGGTAAGAAATGGCGTCCAGATACCCGGATCGTGACAGCACCCCCCCCTTTAGGAGTGGCCCCAGGACACTTCTTTGGCTTTTGAGGAAACTTGGAATGGAATCTCCGGACCAAGGCAGGAGCATGGACATCAGAAGCATTGGTCCATGAACGTTCCTCAGGGCCATAACCCTTCCAGTCAATAAGATACTGAAGTTGACCGTAACGGTGACGTGAGTCCAGGATCTTGGCTACTTCATACTCAACGCCTCGTTGAGTTTGGACTTTCGGAGCTGGAGGAAGTGAGGAATGAAACCGATTCAAGATTAGCGGTTTCAACAGGGAAACATGGAATGTCCTGGGTATCTTTAAGAAGGGAGGCAACTGGAGTCTGTAAGCAACAGGATTGATGACTTGATCAATTTTAAAAGGACCGATGTAGCGAGGTGCAAACTTCATACTGGGAACTCTTAACCTCAAATTCTTCGTGGATAACCATACCCGATCACCCACCTTGAGAGCAGGAACTGCTCGACGCTTCTTATCCGCAAACTTCTTGTACCTGAACGATGCCTTGAGCAGAGCTGATCGTACGCTCTTCCAGATATTGGTAAACTGATGCAAGGTGATATCCACTGCGGGAACAGAAGTTGCTGGAAGCGGTTGGAACTCAGGGACTTTAGGGTGGAATCCAAAGTTGGTGAAGAATGGTGTTGAAGAAGATGAAGAATGATACTGGTTGTTATGACAGAACTCGGCCCAGGGAAGTAATTGAACCCAGTCATCTTGAGAGGAGGACACATAGATGCGGAGGAAGGACTCCAAGTCCTGATTCACCCTCTCAGTTTGACCATTGGTCTGAGGATGGTAAGCCGTGGAAAACTTTAGCTTGACTTGGAGGGCTTGACATAAACTTCGCCAGAATTTGGCTGTGAATTGAACTCCTCGATCTGAGATAATTTCTTCTGGAAGACCGTGGAGTCGAAAGATCTCTTGTATGAATACTTGAGCCAACTTGGAAGCTGACGGAAGACCGGTGAGAGGAATGAAGTGTGCCATCTTGGTGAACCGGTCAACTACCACCCAGATGGTATTAAACTTGTTGCACATGGGCAAATCTGTAATAAAATCCATCGACAAATGGGTCCATGGTCGACGGGGAACAGATAGTGGAACCAGTTGCCCCGCAGGCGACTGGCGGGATACTTTATGTTGAGCACACTTTGGGCAAGATGCAATAAACTCCAAAACGTCCTTTTTCAGAGTTGGCCACCAATAAGACCTAGAGATAAACTCCAGGGTTTTTTGGATACCTGTATGTCCGGCAAAGCGGGAAGCATGGGCCCAATGCATGAGCTTCTTCCTTAGTGTCGGCTCCACAAAACTTTTCCCTGATGGGGGCGTAGAGTCCATCCCTACCGTGGAGAATGCCAACGGATTTATAATAGGATGCTTGTCTGAAGACTCTGACTCATTTTCTTGCTCCCATGAGCGGGAAAGGGCATCGGCCTTGCGATTCTAAGAGCCCGGACAGAACTGGGTTTAAAGTCGAACCTGGAAAAGAAAAGTGCCCATCTGGCCTGACGAGGGTTGAGACATTGTGCGCCTTTCAGATATAGAAGGTTCTTGTGGTCTGTAAGGATGGTGATTGAATGAGAAGCTCCCTCCAACAGATATCTCCACTCCTCTAGAGCGAGCTTGATGGCTAGCAACTCCTGGTCGCCAATGGCATAGTTGCGCTCCGCTGGGGAGAACTTCCGTGAGAAGAAACTGCAAGGATGTAAATGGCCATCTTTAGCCCTCTGAGATAACACCGCTCCTACTCCAACGGAGGAGGCATCCACCTCTAGGATGAAAGGAGAGTCGATGTCAGGCTGTTTCAGGACAGGCGCAGAGATGAACCTCTGTTTTAAAAGATGAAAAGCTTGCATGGCTTCTTCAGACCACTTGGACGGGTTAGCACCCTTCTTGGTGAAAGCAGTAATAGGCGCCACAATGGTGGAAAAGTCTCGTATAAACTTTCGGTAATAATTGGCGAACCCTAAGAACCTCTGGACCCCTTTGAGGGTTAAGGGTACCGGCCAATTCTGGATTGCTTGTAGTTTCTCAGGATCCATCTCTAGTCCGGAACCGGACACAATGTACCCTAGAAACGGAATGGACTTGACTTCAAAGACGCATTTCTCTAATTTGCAATAGAGATGATTGACACGGAGACGGGACAGAACCTCCTTTACCCAAAAACGATGTTCCTCTAAATTGTTGGCAAAAATGAGGATATCGTCTAGATAGACCACGACATGACGGTATAGAATGTCTCTGAAGATCTCATTGACGAAATGCTGGAAGACAGCTGGAGCATTGCTCAATCCGAAGGGCATGACGAGGTACTCATAATGTCCGTCACGGGTGTTAAATGCGGTCTTCCACTCGTCACCCTCACGGATCCGGATGAGATTGTATGCACCTCTCAAGTCCAGCTTTGTAAAGATGGTAGCTCCGCTAACTCTGTCAAAGAGTTCAGTAATCAGGGGTAAAGGATAGCGGTTCTTAATGGTAATGTCGTTCAAACCTCTGTAGTCGATGCACGGCCGCAGACCACCATCTTTCTTTTTTACAAAAAAGAAGCCTGCGCCGGCTGGAGAAGAAGAAGGTCGAATGAACCCCTTTGCTAGGTTCTCTTTAATGTATTCCTCCATAGAATGTGTCTCGGGCAGAGACAACGGATAAGTTCGGCCTCGAGGTGGAACCTTCCCTGGAACGAGATCAATCGGGCAGTCCCATTCTCTATGAGGAGGAAGGATATCAGCAGAAGCTTTACTGAACACATCCGTGAAATCTTGATATGGAGGAGGTGGAACATCAGACGACCTGGGGGAGGAAGAACAGACAGGCAACACTTTAAACAAACATGTCTCAGCACAGGAGGGACCCCATGCCAGGATTTGTGTAGTCGTCCAATCAATTGTAGGATTGTGAAGACGGAGCCATGGAAGGCCCAGGACCACAGGATGTGTGGCTCTTGGAATCACTAAAAGTGAAATAAGTTCGGAATGAAGAACTCCCACTCTCAGACGAACTGGTAGAGTCCTTAGAGCAATAACTGTATCAAAAATTTTACTGCCATCCACGGCAGTTAAGGAAAAGGAGGAAGGAAGTCTCTCGGTGGGTAGGGACCACCGTTTAACATAGGCTTCGGTAATAAAGTTCCCAGCTGCTCCGGAATCCAGGAGGGCAATGACGTTCTGATAACGTTGAGCAACTTGAAGCGAGACTAGGAGATTACAATCTTGAGGAGATGGAGAGGAGATCATTACTCCTAGCCGGCCCTCTCCTTGACGAGCTAGGACTTGGAGTCCCGGACGTTTGGGACAGGCATTAATGGTGTGAGACGGAGCTGCACAATAAAGACAGAGAGACTCGAAGAGACGTCTTCGACGCTCAGCAGGAGTTAAACGGGAACGGCCAATTTGCATGGGTTCATCTTTAGTTGGTGACAGTTGGCGAGGAGGAGGAGCAGAAGATTTTGGAGCAGATGATCTTCCACGCTCAGTTGCTCTCTCTCTGAAACGTAAGTCAACTTTTGTACAAAGTGAGATTAGCTCATCTAACTTGGAGGGTAAGTCTCTGGTAGCTAACTCATCTTTAATACGCTCGGATAAACCATGCCAGAATGCAGCATACAGGGCCTCGTCGTTCCATGCCAGTTCAGATGCCAGGATCTGGAACTGTATAAGATATTGTCCTACAGTATGTGATCCCTGGCGTAAACGGAGAATCTCAGACGAAGCTGAAGTTACCCGGCCTGGCTCGTCGAAGATGCGCCTGAATGTTGACACGAATGCAGTGTAAGAAGATAGCAGGGTGTCGGACCTCTCCCATAACGGTGATGCCCAGTCAAGGGCTGAGCCACTGAGAAGTGAGATGATGTAGGCAATTTTTGTACGGTCACTGGGAAAATTGCCAGGTTGTAGCTCAAACTGAATCTCACACTGGTTGAGAAATCCCCTGCAGAATCTTGGAGATCCGTCAAATTTTGCTGGCGTTGGAAGATGAAGACGTGGAGCAGAAACGGGTAAGGTGGGTGGGGTTATAGTTGGAGTCACTGTGGTTGACGCCCCAGATGCGCCTGATCCACGGAGAGTTGTCTGAATCCCATCCAGCCGAGTAGAGAGATCCTGGAGACAGCGGATGATGTGGCCCTGTGCAGCCTCCTGATGTTCAAGTCGGGCTGCCAGTTTTTGCATCGGCCTGGCCGCTTGATCCTGGTCTCCGGCTGGATTCATTTGGTCAGTGCTTACTGTCACAACTGAGGGCCTGAGCTGACGGAAGGCAGCCTCAGTTGTAGGGGCTGAGATGTACCGGAACCTGGGAGGTTGTATCAGACCCCTGGACATGTAAGTAACATGAAGAGAAACCGCCCGAAGGCGTGACCACGACAACTTGAGTAAAAGTCAATGATATTTATTTATGACAAACTCCATGCATCACAGTAGCAGTAAAAAGTAACATAAAAATCAGCAGAGAAATAATAATACAGTTCCTGGGTACTACAGGGTGGCAGGGGCCACAGAGCTCTGGTGGTATGAGACAGTTCTTATTATCTGCAAGTTGGAAAGTCCTTACCAGGCTCAACTGTAGCAATGAGGAAAGCCCAGGGTCGTACCAGCTGGTGTTCCAGGGAAAGCTGGACTGCTGTAGATAAAATGCTGCTGTGGGTACTGGTTAGAACCAGACAGGTGTTGGCACGGAGTGGATACTGGCTGGAACCAGTTAAATAATAAATAAAGCTTGAGAGCGATGCAATGTAGATGAAATGTAGAATTTGAGAGCGGAGAAATAATAATACCGGTGGAGAGTGGTAAACTGCAGAAAGGACACCGGCCCTTTAAGAGAAGCTGTACACTGCTGGAAGCTAAGCTGGAAGCAGGTGATGTTGTAGCTGGAAACAGGTGAGTCCAGAATGGATCGGAGAGTCAGGCTACACCGCAGATGGAATGCTGGTGCGGGTCTCTATAGCAGAAGTCTGGAGACAGGAGCTGGAACCTGGAAGACATTCACAGAAGAGAGACAAACTGGAACTAGGTTTGACAACCAAAGCACTGACGCCTTCCTTGCTCAGGCACAACCTATTTATACCTGCAGCAAGGAAGGCATTGGCTAGGCAATTATGCAAATTAATAATACTGACAACGGATTGGTAGGAATGATCAGCTGACAGAATCCAAGATGGCTGCGCCCATGCAGACACTTGGAGGGAAGTTTGGATTGTAATCCATGTGGTCTGGAAAACAGTAATGGCGGCGCCGGCCACCGGAGACAGGAGACGCCAGGCTGACAGATGCACATCCGACCACGCGGACACAGCGGAGGCTGCGGCTGACGTAATCGCCACTCTGAATGCAGAAGCTCAGGGACGGCGGCGGAGGCCGCGGGAGACGCCATGCCAGATGTATAAGGCGTTACTGTGACTGCGTCCAGAGAGACAGGAGAGGATGCGGGAATGTGCACATCAGGATAACAGATGGGATCCGGTCCTGGAGCGCTGAGCCAGCCTTAGGAGGCATCTGATAGGTAAGAAATGGCGTCCAGATACCCGGATCGTGACAAAATCACTGGAATTATACGTCCAAATCACTGGAATTAAATGGCAAAATCACTGGAATTATATGTCCAAATCACTGGAATTAAATGGCAAAATCACTGGAATTAAATGGCAAAATCACTGGAATTATACGTCCAAATCACTGGAATTTTACTGCAAAATTATTGGAATTATACTGCAAAATCACTGGAATTATACGTCCAAACCACTGGAATTAAATGGCAAAATGGAGGTTGAGGGCTTCCATCGTCATGTGAAGCTGAACCACTAGTCACGAACATAGGCCAGGGCCTAAGCCGTTCCTTACCACTCCGTGTCGTAAATGGCATATTGGCAAGTTTACGTTTCTCCTCAGACGAATTAAATTTCTTTTTTTGGGTCTTTTACTGAACTTTGGCTTTTTGGATTTTAAATGCCCTCTACTATCACATTGGGCATCCGCCTTGGCAGACGACGATGGCATTTCATCATCTATGTCATGGCTAGTGGCAGCAGCTTCAGCACTAGGAGGAAGTGGTTCTTGATCTTTCCCTATTTTATGCTCCAAATTTTTGTTCTCCATTATTTTTCTGGAGTTATATAACACAATATGTGGCACAGGAATGACTGATGGCTGATGCACAGGACACTACCACTGGTCTGATGCAGGACAACACAGCAACACTGTAAGGGACTTGTTGTTGTTGTTGTTATTATTATATGGCAGCAGTGGACATATGGCCGTAGAGTATACCACTGTGACTGCCTGGTCACTGGAATGACTGATGGCTGATACACAGGACACTACCACTGGTCTGATGCAGGACAACACAGCCACACTGTACAGGACTTGTTGTTATTATAATTTATTATTATATGGCAGCATTAGACATATGACTGCAGAGTATACCACTGTGACTGCCTGGTCACTGGAATTACTGATGGCTGATGCCCAAGGACACTACCACTGGTCTGATGCAGGACAACACAGCAACACTGTAAGGGACTTCTTGTTGTTGTTGTTGTTGTTGTTGTTGTTGTTATTATTATATGGCAGCAGTGGAAATATGGCAGCAGAATATACCACTGTGACTGCCTGGTCACTGGAATTACTGATGGCTGATGCACAGGACATTACCACTGGTCTGATGCAGGACAACACAGCAACAATGTAAACGACTTGTTGTTATTATAATTTATTATTATATGGCAGCAGTGGACATATGACTGCAGAGTATAACACTGAAAATGCCTGGTCACTGGAATGACTGATGGCTGATGCACAGGACACTACCACTGGTCTGATGCAGGACAACACAGCAACACTGTAAGAGACTCGTTGTTGTTGTTGTTGTTGTTGTTGTTGTTGTTATTATTATATATTATATACCACTGGTCTGATGCAGGACAACACAGCAACACTGTAAGGGACTTGTTGTTGTTGTTGTTATTATTATTATATGGCAGCAGTGGACATATGACTGCAGAGTATACCACTGTGACTGCCTGGTCACTGGAATGACTGATGGCTGATGGCCAGGACACTACCACTGGTCTGATGCAGAACAACACAGCAACACTGTAAAGGACTTGTTATTATAATTTATTTTTATATGGCAGCAGTGGACATATGACTGCAGAGTATACAACTGTGACTGCCTGGTCATTGAAATGACTGATGGCTGATGCACAGGACACTACCACTGGTCTGATGCAAGACAACACAGCAACACTGTAAGAGACTCGTTGTTGTTATTATTATTATACGGCAGCAGTGGACATATAGCTGCAGAGTGTGCACGGTGACTGCCTGATCACTGGAATGACTGATGGCTGATGCACAGGACACTACCACTGGTCTGATGCAGGACAACACAGCAACACTGTAAGGGACGTTGTTGTTGTTGTTGTTGTTGTTGTTGTTATTATTATTATACGGCAGCAGTGGACATATGGCTGCAGAGTATACCACTGTGACTGCCTGGTCACTGGAATGACTGATGGCTGATGCACAGAACACTACCACTGGTCTGATGCAGGACAACACAGCAACACTGTAATGTACTTGTTGTTGTTATTATAATTTATTATTATATGGCAGCAGTGGACATATGACTGCAGAGTATACCACTGTGACTGCCTGGTCACTGGAATGACTGATGGCTGATGCACAGGACACTACCACTGGTCTGATGCAGGACAACACAGCAACACTGAACTGATGCAGCACAACACAGCAGCAATGGACGTATGGCAGCAAGAGGACAAAACTACTGTGACTGGACAAATACAGCACGAGAAACGTCCTCTTTGTACACTCTCCAAAGCCGCAGTGAAAATGGTGGCGATGCGAGGCTCGTTATATGGAATCCAAACCATGCGAGAATCCGACAGCGGGATGATGACGTTTTGCCTCGTTCTGGTTTCCGAGTCAGGCGGGAAAACCCGAGACTGGCTCGGAAGTCGGAACTGAACTCGAATAGTGAAGTTCTGTAGGGTTTGATTCTCTGAGAACCGAACCCGCTCATCTCTACTACTAACTGTCATTTTTCAAATCCGTAATGATTGGCTGGTGCGTTATCACCTTGCACTTATCACTGCTTTATAACTTCTCCAGGCTTAATACATCTGCCCCCTTATTACATTTCCCCCTGCATGTCTCACCATGCTTAATGTGGCTTATTTATTAGATCAGCTGCTCACCTGCACGAGCATGTACAATAAGAGCTACCCCATATGAGATTGGGCAATAAATATTACATAGTAAACAAAAAATAAGACATAAATATTTTCCTACTGTGTTAGGAATACTGTGTTATATATTGCAAAAAAAAAAGCTCCCAATGTAGCTAAGGAACATTAGTGGTTGGGTTTATTACTTAGTCAAAATGTAAATAGTCAAAACATAGATACCATAATGTTGACGTAGAGATGTGTGCCGACCTCCGTGTTTTGGTTTTGGTTCTAAGTTGTCATTGTGTTTGTGTTTGTGAAAACCACCCTCACTTGTTTTAGTTTTGGATCTGTATTTAAAAAATAATAATAATAAAAACAGCTAAAATCACATGGCCTTTTTTTGGTTCTACAGTAATATTCACCACATTAACGTTCATTTCCAGTCAATTTTAACCACCTCACAGCACATAATATTGTTTTCATGAATACTGGCCAAAGGCTGCAGCGACATGGCTGGTTACACCAAACTTGGTACACATATCACTTACAATCTGGCAAAAAATACTGTGGGGGTAAGACACCCCTAGCACCTCTAGGGGTAACATGTAAAAATCCATAGTTTTTGAGGTCGTTGAGATGAATAGCGACACTCTCGATGATGTTTAAGTCCAAGTTCAGCCCCCATCAACATGCAGGCTGAGAAGGAAAAATACTATGGAGTTAAGGGGTGACATATAAAATCCATAGTGTTCGGGGTCGTGAAGATGAATAGTGACACTCCCAATGCAGTTTTTCCCTTGTCTGGAAACTGTGACAGTTATTTGCAGCCACCCACTAAGCAGTTATTTTTAAAAATTTGACTCCTTTTGGGGGGAAAAAGGGGGAGAATGTTCCACCCAGCAAACCTTTATGTGTGTGTGTGTGTGTGTGTGTGTGTGTGTGTGTGTGTGTGTGTGTGTGTGTGTGTGTATGTTGTCTGTGTGTGCGTACATGTGGGATGTGTGTGCATGTATGTGGGGTGTGTGTATATTTATGTATGTGTGTACACACACACACATATATATATATAGAGAGAGAGATATATATATATATATATATATATACACAGTTGTGCTCATAAGTTTACATACCCTAGCAGAATTTGTGATTTTCTGCCCATTTGTCACAGAATATGAATGATAACTCACAATCTTTTCTTTCACTCATGGTGTCATTTGGGGGAAGCCATTTATTGTCAAACAACTGTGTTTACTCTTTTTAAATCATAATGACAACAGAAACTACCCAAATTACCCTGATCAAAAGTTTACATACCCCAGTTCTTAATACCGTGTATTGCCCCCTTTAACATCAATGACAGCTTGAAGTCTTTTGTGGTAGTTGTGGATGAGGCTCTTTATTTTCTCAGATGGTAAAGCTGCCCATTCTTCTTGCCAAAAAGCCTCCAGTTCCTGTAAATTCTTGGGCTGTCTTGCATGAACTGCACGTTTGAGATCTCTCCAGAGTGGCTCAATGATATTGAGGTCAAGAGACTGAGATGGCCACTCCAGAACCTTCACTTTATTCTGCTGTAGCCAATGACAGGTCGACTTGGCCTTGTGTTTTGGATCATTTCTTGTTGGAACGTCCAAGTACGTCCCATGCGCAGCTTGCGGGCTGATGAGTGCAAATTTTCCTCCAGTATTTTCTGATAACATGCTGCATTCATCTTGCCATCAATTTTGACCAAGTTTCCAGTGCCTTAGTAGCTCACACATCCCCAAAACATCAGCTATCCACCTCCGAGTTTCACAGTAGGAATGGTGTACCTTTCATCATAGGCCTTGTTGACTCTTCTCCAAATGTAACGTTTATGGTTGTGGCCAAAAAGTTAAATTTTGGTCTCATCACTCCAAATGACTTTGTTCCAGAAGTTTTGAGGCTTGTCTCTGTGCTGTTTGGAGTATTGTAAGCGGGATGCTTTGTGGCATTTGCGTAGTAATGGCTTTCTTCTGGCGACTCGACCATGCAGCCCATTTTTCTTCAAATGCCTCCTTATTGTGCATCTTGAAACAACCACACCACTTTTTTTCAGAGAGTCCTGTATTTCAGCTGAATTTGTGGATTTTTCTTTGCATCCCGAACAATTTTCCTGGCAGTTGTGGCTGAAATTTTTGTTGGTCTACCTGACCGTGATTTGGTTTCCACAGAATCCCTCATTTTCCACTTCTTAATTAGCGTTTGAACACTGCTGATTGGCATTCTCAATTGCTTGGATATCTTTTTATATCCCTTTCCTGTTTTATACAGTTCAATTACCTTTTCCCGCAGATCCTTTGACAATTCTTTTGCTTTCCCCATGACTCAGAATCCAGACACGTCAGTGCAGCACTGGATGAAAGATGCAAGGGTCTTTCAGGAGTCCAAAAACTCACTGACCTTTTATACACACACACTGATTACAAGCAAACAGATCACAGGTGAGGATGGTTACCTTTAGTAGCCATTCAAACCCGTTTGTGTCAACTTGTGTTCATGTTTTATCAAGCCAAAATCTCCAGGGTATGTAAACTTTTGATCAGGGTCATTTGGGTAGTTTCTGTTGTCATTATGATTTAAAAAGAGCAAACACAGTTGTTTGACAATAAATGGCATCACCCAACCACTAACCATGAGTGAAAGAAAAGTTTGTGAGTTATCATTCATATTCTCTGACAAATGGCCAGAAAATCACAAATTCTGCTAGGGTATGTAAACTTATGAGAACAACTGTGTATATGTATGTATATATATATATATATATATATATTCACACATATATATATATATATATATATATATATATATATACACACAGAGAAAAAACCACAGCACTCACCACACCAGAAGCGGGGCACAGCTATGCACTTACCACTCACAGGGTGGGGTGCATGTAACACAGCACTCTCCACCACAAAAGCGGGGTACACCGCTGTACTTACCACTCATAGGGCGGGTGCATGTAGCCCATGACCACATCGCTCTAATAAATACAAACAAAGAACCCAGCACTCACCAAAGTAAACTCACTTATCCTCAACAATTCAAGGTACCCCATCTTCATGCAGGTCCTACACTATCACAGAGTAAGACTCTGTGATAGTGTAGGACCTGCATGAAGATGGGGTACCTTGAAAATCGGTATGCAGGCTTCGTGCATTGGCCAATCCACCAACTAAACCCCCATCATTTATTTATTGAATTGTTGAGGATAAGTGAGTTTACTTTGGTGAGTGCTGGGTTCTTTGTTTGTGTGTGTGTATATATATATATATATATATATATATATATATAATTCCAGATGTGGTCGCACTCGCACATAAACAGTATAACATCCACTGGGGTGACTCCCAAGAGGTCCAGAGTGTTAATCCAGACGTCAACGTATAGAGAGACAGTATAAAGGGGCACTCACCAGAATTTTGCACATAAAAAGCATTGAATTTTTATTTATACTTATCAAGGTGATTTCACAAGAAGGTTCTTTCAACGTTTCGATCCATCAGGATCATCGTCAGGAAATACAGCAAAAGCAGCATATACAGAAAGTTACATCTGTCCATGTACACCAGTATCTAATGGTCAAAGCCTAACGGGCCTCCTAAAGTACCCCCAGCACATTCAAACAAACCAATCCCAGTGGACATGCAATGAACCTAATTGGCCCATTGAAGTATTCCAACTTACAGAGGGGGAATATAATATGCCCCTATACTATCATCTCAATACAACTGTTGTGGTTAATGATTAAAATACCCCTGTGTACATAGTACTTACCAGAAGCAAGGCTGCTGGTACTTTAAGGGATAATACCCTTAATGGATGTGCTGGCGTGCGTTCCAACTGGGTCCGGAAAGACCACTACGGATTTCCTGCTCGACTCCCGAGCAGCGTGCGCGTCACTACTCAGCGTGACCGCGCCCGCCCACATAGCACTCAGGAAGTTCCAGCGTGCGTTCCATCGTATTCATATGGAACGCACTGTGCTTCCTGATACGTCCGCATCACTTCCGGAAGCGGCTACAGAACGCCGCTAGACAATGAGTGTAATTCTGTAGTCATGGTTACAATCGGATTTGGCTCTTTAGGCATTATATCGTTTAGCAACAGTGTGTAACAGTGATGTACTCTAATATGTCGTAGCCAAACATGAATTACTTGCTAAATGTACAATATATAAAGAGGATATAATCTATTAAATATTTACTAGCCTCATTTGAAAACCAGATATATCATGACTGTATATAAAGTCGATTGTGCTGAGATCAATAGGAGACCCATTAGAGGAAGTTTTACATAATATTTCAAATAGTGTGTCCACACACATATATATATACATGTGTGTATACCACACTATGAATAACAAACAACACTAAACATTAATTATACATAATATTAAAACCTATACCAAAAACAACCCATATAAATCTATTATTAGATCTTCATAATCCCAAACATCCCACAAAAAGCGGGTGTTATTGAATAGATTTATATTAAATTAAAGTTAAAAAATGAGTGCGTTGGCAAAACATGCTTAGATTTGGAAAATCAAGAAAAAATATTATTTGTAAACAATTTGGTGGTCCCTATCTCAGATATTTAACGTAAAAAAACACTGAGAGGATTATTTTCATTTAAACCATTGGGTGAAATTGTGCCCAAACGGTAAATCCACCTTGACTCCAATTTCTTGAGAATCAGTCCCCTGTCCCCACCGCGTGGTAGGGGTGGTACCCAATCAATAATACGACATTGCAAGGTAACCAGTTTTATTTATTGAATTGTTGAGGATAAGTGAGTTTACTTTGGTGAGTGCTGGGTTCTTTGTTTGTGTGTGTATATATATATATATATATATATATATATATATATCTGGAGCAATTAGATACAGCAAGCAGCGGCACTCAGAGTCTTGAAGGAAAATTGTGTATTTCAAAACATCACTTAAAGCAGTCCAATGTTTCGGGGGCTGCAGCACCCCTTTGTCAAGGTGAGTAACCTTGATAAAGGGGAGCTGCAGCCCCGAAATGTTGGACTGGTTAAGTGATGTTTTGAAATATATCATTTTTCTTCAATACTCCAAGTGCTGCTGCTTGCTTGATCGTGCCGTATATATATATATCTATGGCATGTTGTGAGGATAAGTGAGCTTGCTATGGTGAGTGCTGAATTTTCTGTTTGTATATATTTAAGTAGGTGGCCATGGGCTACATGCACCCCACCCAATGAGTGGTGAGTGCAGACATTGCACCCCGCTTCTGTGGTGGTGAGTGCTGTGGTTTTATATTTGTATATATATATATATATATATACATACATACATACAGGGAACCACCGCATACCCAGAAATACACCATGTGCACTCACCATGTGCACATGTGCACTCACCACCCCCAAGCCGGGGTGCAATGGCCTGTGATCACATTGCTTACACATACCTCCCAACATGACCCTCGCCAGGAGGGACTCAATGCTCTGCTTCTGGACTTTTCTCTTAATTTATGACTGCCGGAACCTATTTTGAACAGGTTGATGTACAAGTAATGTGTTTCAGCACAGGTGATGGCAATCATAAATTAAGAGGGAAGTCCAGGAGTAGAGCATTCTGTTACTCCTGGATAGGGTTATGTTGTGAGGTATGCTTAAATAATATTACACCGAGAGCCCAGCACTCACCTTAGTAAGTTCATTCACCTCTATGCATCAGAACATAAATAAATAATGGTGTTTTAGTTCATGGATTGTACAATGCATTTAAACTTGCAGCCCAACTTCATGGGACCCCATCTCACTGCAAGTCCTACTCTATCACCTTGACTTTTAAAACCTGGCCATTGCTATCACATCAGAGACAAATTCAAATTGTGCTTCAAGGTTTAAAGCTCACCTGCCAACTAATTTATGGCTTTTAAAGGTAAGTCAGTCACCTACACAGCTTACAAATTACCACTAGGGAAGCAGCTGACACAGTTTAAGAGTAAATGAGCTTAGAAGGGATGCATAAGAAAGATATGATCACAAAAAAAGGCCTACGGAAGTGGGAGGTTAGGGGTAGGGTAAAAATACTTACCAGGATGTGTTGGAATTCTGACCACTGGGATTACACTGTCGATCTTCTGACTTTCAGAATCCTGACTACCAGGATTTCATACCTTATCCCCTTTGAGTCTTGAGACAGTGGAGCTGGCATAGTGAAGACACACAATAAATGCAGCAGCAGATTAATGCAAATTTCTTTCTGCATCGCACCATCGGCCACTGATGAATTCAATCATTTAGGGTTTAAGGGCTCATGGCAGAGGCACTAGCGGCCTAGATGATTAGGGACAATTGCTCAGAAGATATCTGCTCCCTCATTCGAGCAGCATACTGTAGGTAGGGTGCTTCTCTATCTGGTTGCTTGGTCTGTTTGGGTAGCTTTGTGTTTTCGTACTCATGTTTCATATGAAGATTGTTTGGGTTATGTTATAGTGTTAAAGGGTGAACGAATGTCAGTGGGTATGGATGAGGTTTAGTTGTCAGGTTTATGCTTATTGTGAAAGGTGCTCCTAATATTAATAATTATTTGTAAGTAGAGATCTGAGGGGTCAGAGTTTGAACACTTACCAGCTCATTCTGGGAGTTTTGCTTTGGAGATGGTCTGGATTTTTTCACTTCTTAAAGTTGTTCTGAATCTTGCCTTATTTTGTTGGTGTTCTCAGAGTGAATGAAAAATTAGGGTATATTCACCAATGCGGTTGTTGTATGGAAATTTGTTCCCAACTCGCAATGATCGGTTGCATTTATTAAGGTTGGAACGTAGGAAAAAGCTCCCCGGGCATAGGGCCGGAAGCAAAGTGATAGCATCCAGGTTGGACATCGGTGCGTGTACTGCACAAGCACACCTGCAGGAATACACATGTCAGTGGGGGCCACTAAGGTTAGAGTCAGGCTGTGTTAGGGGTAAGGATATAATTAGGACTGAGGCCGAAATGCACAAAAAATGCTATGTCGACAGTCAACAGTCACAATTTTGGCATTGTAAATTGTAATACATCCAGCTTGATTGTGTTGAAGCAGGTTAATCATGGTCAAGCCATATCGCCATAGTGGTATTGGCTCCTCTTTGGACGAAACTACTCATACTGCCTTTAATTTTTTTAGTAGATCTAAAGTTTCAAAATTTACATAGAATTTTTAACATTAGATCCAATTCTACATGCTGGTTCTAATATAAAGGCCCATTTATCAAGCCTTGGAGCGTGATAAAGTGGAGAGAAATATTGGGGTCTATTTACTAAGGGAGACATGTACTAAGCAGTGATAAAAGTGGAGAAGTGAGCCAGTGGAGAAGTTGCCCATGGCAACCAATCAGCTGCTCTGTATACTTTTATAGTATGTAAATTATAAATGTTACGTCAATGCTAATTGGTTGCCATGGGAAACTTCTCCACTGGCTCACTTCTCCACTTTTATCACTGCTTAGTACATGTCCCCCTTAGTCTTGGAGTGACATAAAGTGGATGGAGATAAAGTACCAGCCAATCGGCTCCTAACTGTCATTTTTCAAACAGCCTGTAACATGGCAGTTAGGAGCTGATTGGCTGGTACTTTATCACTGTGCAATTTATCACTCTCCAAGGCTTGATAAATCTGGGCCAATGCGAGCACTTCCCATTAAACAATATCAAAATCTTTTATTAGCCACAAATCCTTTCGCTCTCTGACAAATCGAATTTACACGCTAAATGTGGTACCAGGGGTGAAGGAAGACAAAGTGTCATGTCAAAGCTCACAAGAAGCCAATGTTTTGAGTCATCTTGGTAGGTTGACAGCAAGTCTCTAAGTGCCATTGTTATACAGTAAGGGCCTTTTACCACTGAGCTGCCTCTTTTCTCTACTCTTTACTACAGTCCTGAAATACATTTGCTTTTTATGAAGGTTTTATCAGTTCAGACAAAGGATTTCTGTAACCAATTTCTGTTTTTTATTCAGAGTCCCTGTAGATTTGAAGTCAGCTAAAACTAAATGCAATGAATCATAATTTATCTTCCAAATACTGTTGTACACAAGTTCTGAAGTATTTTAAACTTTATTTTGCAAGGAAACTTTGAGTAGCAGTAAAAAATCTCAAAGATGTCATTAAAGAAAATGATAGAATGATGTTAGTAGTATGTAAATTATCATTTTGGTCAAAAAGTGAAGATTGTAGGAAAGGGGCCTTGACAATGGCCTTAGAAGTTTTGTAGAAAAGCTCACCCCACTGTTGAAGGCATGTGGCAGATTCAATGTTGAACGCAATCCAGTCATAATTAAATCCATATTGCATGCATGGAGAGAAATGGGGACATTCGCCCATAGGACACTGCACTGCCCCCATCCATATGCTTGCATCATTACCAGTGGGCAAATCCACCAGCCAGGATCGGTATACAATACTGGAAGACAGGATGTCAGCGGTCACAATACCGACGTCGGCATCACGATAGTGAATACAAGATTTAGAAGAATAAACATAGTATTATCCCTCATACTTAGACTCTCTGGTACACCTCATAAATGTACTAAAGGGGTGTGTTACCCAATTAGGAATGAGGTGGATAGGGTGTAGTATGGCCAGCAGGTCAGCCTCCTAATATTTGTTAATGTAAGATAGGCTGATTTGGAGTTCGCAGTTCTGCTATGCAACTATTAATTTTTTGGGCTTCTCTTTCAACCCATGTCAGGAATCCTTGGCTATTAACATTGTATTCTTTTATGGCCTTTTCTCCTCAGTTGCTGCAAAATTTTCTGATTCCCCCAAGGCCACGTGTCAAATTGAATTTTCAAAATCAATCAATCAATGCTTTACCTGCCTACCACTACCTACCACCAATGTTTTGGGGCTGTCGCCGAGCGTCACAGACTTTCAACTCCCTCCACAGATTATCTATTGGGTTGAGGTCTGGAGACTGGCTAGGCCACTCCAGGACCTTTAAATGCTTCTTACGGAGCCACTCTTTAGTTGCCCGGGAGGTGTGTTTTGGGTCATTGTCATGCTGGAAGACCCAGCCACATTCCATATTCAATGCTCTTACTGAGGGAAAGAGGTTTTTGCCCAAAATCTCACAATACATGTCCCCATTCATCCTCTCCTTAATAAGGATCAGTTGTCCTGTACCCTTTGCAGAAAAGCAGCACCAAAGCATGATGTTTCCACCCCCATGCTTCACAGTGGGTATGGTGTTCTTGGGATGCCATTCATCATTCTTCTCCCTCCAAACACGGCGAGCGGAGTTTATACCAAAAAGTTTGGTTTTACTCTCATCTGACCACATTACATTCTCCCAATCCTCCTCTGGATCATCCAGATGGTCACTAGCAAATTTTAGATGGGCCTGGACATGTGCTGGCTTAAGCAGGGGGACCTTTTGGGCGCTGCAGGATTTCAATCCATGACGACGTAGTGTGTTACTAATGGTAACCTTTGTAACTGTGGTCCCAGCTCTCTTGAGGTCATTGACCAGGTCCCCCCATGTAGTTCTGGGCTGATTCCTCACCGTTCTCAAGATCATTGATACCCCACGAGGTGAGATCTTGTATGGAGTCCCAGGTCGAGGGAGATTGTCAGTGATCTTGTATTTCTTCCATTTTTTTATAATTTCTCCAACAGTTGATCTCTTCTCACCAAGCTGCTTACCTATTGTCGAGTAGCTCATCCCAGCCTTGTGCAGCTCTACAATTTTGTCCCTGGTGTCCTTAGACAGCTCTCTGGTCTTGGCCATGGTGTAGAGGTAGCAGTCTGACTGTTTGAGGGTGTTGACAGGTGTCTTGTATACAGATAACCTGTTCAAACAGGTGCCATTAATACAGGTAACGAGTGGAGGATAGAAGAGCTTATTAAAGAAGAACTAACAGGTCTGTGAGAGCCAGAAATCTTGCTGCTTGGTAGGTGTCCAAATATTTATTTTCCACAAGAATATACAAGTAAATTGTTTAAAAATCATACAATGTGATTTCCTGGGGGGGGGGGTCAGATTCTGTCTCTCACAGTTGAAGTGTACCTATGATGGAAATTACAGACCTCTCTCATCTTTTTAAGTGGGTCAACTTGCACAATCGGTGGCTGTCCAAATACTTTTTTGCCCCACTGTATATATAAATTTGCACAGAGAACAAATATATATTTGCATAAAGAACAATGGCCGCCACTCCAGGTAGAGCATGACAAAAATCACACATTACAGCATTTGCTATTTACTGTAGTCAACGTTTCTTTGGACATTTTAATTCTTTTTCATCAGGACAATAAGAGGGCGGGTAGCAACCAAATCTTTATTCTTTCCTGCTCAGTTAGGTGCGGCTTGTTAAATGAATAGTGGTGCAATGAGCAACATTCATCCATTCACTCAGTTGGAAATGTGACGGGATAGTCAGGCACAGTGGCGTAAGTTTGTCCCAGGTGCTCGGAGGCAAGGAAAATATTGGTGCCCCCCCCCCATATATATATATATACACACACACATTTGCTCCTGCATAGCAAGCCTTCAGATTCTAACTACATGATGAAGCTACTACAAAACCATTGCAACTAGGCAGATCTATGTAGGGGTCCAGCCACACACTACATAGATCTGCTCAGTCACTCACAATGCTGATTATTTCTCTGACAATTAATTTGCAAGTGTCCTACCCAGGAATAGAACCCACAACCTATTACACTGGAAGCATGCACCTTACTGATGGAGATATCTGCTACTGCATAGGAAGTATGAGAATTATAACTATATGAAGTTACTTGTAATTGTCAGAGAAATAACTTCATATAGTTAGAATTCTCATGCTTCCTTTATAGGAGCAGATAGCTTCATCAGTAAGGTGTCTGCTTACAGTGTATCTATAATAAAGAGGGTGTGATTTGTAAGGTGTGACTAGTGAGGAAGTCGGCTACGGAATAGATACCGGCTGCTGTCAATGAACTTAATTGATTAATGTCGCTGAACACATGGAACATGAGGAGAGGTGCCCCCCTTCAAAGCAGGAGCCCGGCGGCAGCTGATTCCGTTGCCTCCCAGAGTTTTGCCTCTGGTCAGGCAGAGTAATTGCAATATATTGAACACTCTGTGTTCTCCAAAAACTTTACCCACAACAACACAATTTAAACAAATTGATATTTTTAGTAGACTAGCAATACATAATGGCTAAAGTGTAATCTTAGCAATCTGATAGCTTCTTCAATAACTGAGTTCTGGAGCATATATGAAAATAGACTAATAAAGGAATACTTTATTTACAAAAAGGAGTACAGTACAGCTTAGTTCCAAAAATTCTATAAAAAAAAGATTAAAAATACATAGTGTGCTGCAATTTCAAAATAAAAAGGTAAAAAACTTACACAGAATGATATTCTGCTTATTCCGGGTTGGGGGAATTGATAGGAAATAAATTTCCAAGCTTCAAGTAAGTATTGATCCCCCAAAGTCTGACACAGAGCAAAATTCTACCTTTTATCAACTTTTCCGCTGGCCTACAGTGATGTCATGACCAAGTTATTGATGACTGGTCAGTAACCCAGGGCTGATGCCAGCACTGCCCAAATAACTTTTAACCTAAGTACAAATAACTATACATAATTTCCCCTGTGTAGTAGCCACATGCAACCTGTTTTTTTCCCACATTAATCTCTATTATTTTAATATAAAATTATTGCAAACAAGACTGCTCTGGTATGTTTGATTTGTTAGATAACAAATTTTTCCCAAACCATATATCCCAGGTGTTCCCAAATCACATCTAAACAGCACACAAATATAATGATTTATGAAGCTCCCAGCTATTGTAGTAATATTAATTTATGGTAATACAGATAAATATGGACATTACTGTATATGGTTTTGGTCTTTGTTCGTGCTTGTAGTTTGATGACTTTCATATACAAATCTTATAGGGATAGTTCCGCAACTGGTTATTGATACAGACATGGACCAATATAGGTTCTTGGTCTGTGACCGACTTTAAACTAATAATGTACACAAAGTGTACTCATTGCTAGCCGGTGGTGCTCCCAGAGTCAGTAAGTTTGAAGCACTAATACAGGAGAGGAGAAAGACTCTATGTTGGGGCACTCTTCATCAAATATTAGACATTTAAAACATAACTTTTAATAATTATATTAAAAATAAAGTGACAGTTTGTAACAATATGTTTACAAATAATCATACATATAGGTTTACTTAACAATTTATTTTAACAAATGTAGTGAGAATAAACGCATTGGTGAAAATTATTTGCAATTAATATATCAACTGGGAAAAAAAAAAAAAAAAGTCTGTCTATAATATATGACAGGTTATTAATTTTATTCCCAGGGATAGAATACCTTGGTTTAGTTATCTCTATATTAGTAAATGCTTCTAATGAAGGGGAGGGTATATGTGATATGAAAAATGAAAAAATTAAATATGAAAAAAATAATTAAATAAAAAATGAAGAATGAAGAATTTGGATGTTGCCTTTGTGGGTTCTTGTACACCTTCTGCTCTATGTTTAGGCAGCCGTGTACCCGGGAAGGCTTTTGCTTAGAGAATATTGTATTATTCGACTTTCTGTTACAGACAGAAGTCTGGAAGTGCGAATAAAAGCTGATAAGGTATGAGTATATACTAATAGGCAAATTTTTATAATGAAAAAAACATTAAATAAAGACAAAGAGAATTTTTTATAAACAGCGTGTTTGATGATAACTGCTCGAGTTGTAAGATACTACAGAGGCAATTAAAGAAAAGAAAAGAAGGAAGTAATTGAAGGGGGTGTCTTACTTCTGCTGTTCAGCTGGGTTGTTTACTGCACCTGGTGTTCACTGTTGGTCCCCCACATAGTTACTGGCCAGGCCTGCCACAGATTTGCTTCCAAGATCGAACGGGATCAGGCGTATCCTGTGGAGTATGGCCGTAATCTGCTGAATGAGAGAGTATGACTACCAAGATGCTTCTGCTGTCCAGATTGGTGGATGAGAGAGCATGGAAATTATAGGCTATCTATCAGAGAGAAGCTATAAAGATAATTTTTTTGGCTGATATTGCTGATAAGGGGCAGACGAGGCCCTTATTTCTCGTCAATGTACTTAGGCTATACAAATATCATGACATCTTGAATTACAATTAGTATAGTCGAGAATACAAATTCAGAGCACTCTGCTGTTCTCTTTGTAGGGTAAAGACTGATATAATGCATGGATTTGTTAATTAGGTTAATATTATATTAAAATCACATAAATATGTTCATGATAATTTAAAGTCCACATGCTGAGATTAGTAGTGTGCAAAAGGAGACATATTCAGCTTTGAGAAAAAATGAAAAATCAGAAGAAATCAAATCAAACCAAAAAAGGAATTGGAACCATACGAGCTAAGGATTATTGACCGCAAACGGAATAAATTTGCGAGGGACATCAGAGATTTCCAAGAAGGAAACATTTTCAATTGGAAAAAATCCACGATAAGAAGAGAACGGGAACCAAGTCAAAGAAGAAACTATGAACATGCCTATGAGGAGAACTCATCTTCGGAGGCAGATTCCTCTGGAGGTGAATATTTCTCGGATTCCAACAACACTGCTCGGGAACCTTACCGCTATGCAAACGCAGACACTGGCAAGAATATGGGATCTACATCTTCTTTTGTAATTCAAGATGTCATGATATTTGTATAGCCTAAGTACATTGACGAGAAATAAGGGCCTCGTCTGCCCCTTATCAGCAATATCAGCCAAAAAAATTATCTTTATAGCTTCTCTCTGATAGATAGCCTATAATTTTCATGCTCTCTCATCCACCAATCTGGACAGCAGAAGCATCTTGGTAGTCATACTCTCTCATTCAGCAGATTACGGCCATATTCCACAGGATACGCCTGATCCCGTTCGATCTTGGAAGCAAATCTGTGGCAGGCCTGGCCAGTAACTATGTGGGGGACCAACAGTGAACACCAGGTGCAGTAAACAACCCAGCTGAACAGCAGAAGTAAGACAGTGACACCCCCTTCAATTACTTCCTTCTTTTCTTTTCTTTAATTGCCTCTGTAGTATCTTACAACTCGAGCAGTTATCATCAAACACGCTGTTTATAAAAAATTCTCTTTGTCTTTATTTAATGTTTTTTTCATTATAAAAATTTGCCTATTAGTATATACTCATACCTTATCAGCTTTTATTCGCACTTCCAGACTTCTGTCTGTAACAGAAAGTCGAATAATACAATATTCTCTAAGCAAAAGCCTTCCCGGGTACACGGCTGCCTAAACATAGAGCAGAAGGTGTACAAGAACCCACAAAGGCAACATCCAAATTCTTCATTCTTCATTTTTTATTTAATTATTTTTTTCATATTTAATTTTTTCATTTTTCATATCACATATACCCTCCCCTTCATTAGAAGCATTTACTAATATAGAGATAACTAAACCAAGGTATTCTATCCCTGGGAATAAAATTAATAACCTGTCATATATTATAGACAGACTTTTTTTTTTTTTTTTCCCAGTTGATATATTAATTGCAAATAATTTTCACCAATGCGTTTATTCTCACTACATTTGTTAAAATAAATTGTTAAGTAAACCTATATGTATGATTATTTGTAAACATATTGTTACAAACTGTCACTTTATTTTTAATATAATTATTAAAAGTTATGTTTTAAATGTCTAATATTTGATGAAGAGTGCCCCAACATAGAGTCTTTCTCCTCTCCTGTATTAGTGACTTTCATATACAATCTGACCAGCTCCACATCATTTATATGCAAACATGGATGAAATGGCTTTTGTTTACCCATCTTCTCACCAGGTAATTGCTTTGCCTGCTCAGAGGATACCATCAAGAATGTACATCAGAGGTGTATCTACCCCTTGGCTGGGATGGCACTTGCCAGGGGCACCGGTCGCTGTGGGGGCGCCTCCTGGTGGTGCCACCCATGGCCAGGGGGTAGAATGGTGGTGTAATGAGGGTGGGACAGCGTGGGGGCACAGCATGGTGTGCATGCAGATCGCCCTCCACTCCCATGATGCAGCCATTCACAATCTGCTGCCAGACAACCTCGGTCTCTGTCCATCAAAGCTCTTGTGTCTGGTCCCTCCACTAAGACCAACCACCAGTGGGCTGCATCCTTTTTTAACAGACCCGCCCTGTCCTCTCTTCTAAATCTTCTTTCTCCTACTGTATCTGAGGCGCCAAGCCCAAAACACCACCTGCCCAGGGCCAGAGATGGGGAATAGTGAAAATCCGATGGTAATCTAGTCGCGGATCCCCTGTGCACAGGCCTCAGTCAGGTTAGGGATGTGGCTGCATGGTGAGTTACAGTACATGGACCTTCTGCAGGGCAATGTAGGCATCTACTCGCTGCAGATTGACCCAGGGAGCAATGATTCATTATATAATAGTACGGGTAGTCGAGCTGGTTCCTCTCTTTCCTCATATTGTCTTGCATTGGCCTTGTTGATTCCTATCCCCTCTCCCAGTTCAGTGTAGCACATGCACTTTTGAGGGTAGAGTTGATGGGTGACACTCCTCCCCCCTCCGCAGCACTGTTTATATTCCTGCATCCCAGTCCACCAGCAACCTTCAGGTCTTTAACTTGTCCTCTCTGGGCTAGATTTTAAGCTCTTCTGGCCAGTCTCATTCTACTTAGGGTATATCAGGTGTGTGATTAGAACCCCCAATCACTGTTTACAATCAGGATCTTCCTTTCTAAAACTCTAGGTCTGCTTGTCCCCTTGCTTGCTCTCATCATGCTAGATAGCAAGCACTTATTTTACAACATTATTTTTCAGTTCACTGGAGCTGGAGGGAAAAGGGGTTGGGGATGGTGCGGGCATAATGTATAAGGGGCACTACTATGTGGCATAACGTGTATAAGGGGTACTACTGTGCGGTGTAATGTGAGTAATGGATGCTACTGTGCGGTGTAATGTGATTAACGGACACTACTGTACATTGTAATATGAATAACGGATGCTACTGTGTGGTGTAGTGTGAGTAACGGACACTACTGTGCATTGTAATTGTTACGAATTGAGTACCTGGAACTCAGGGGAGTATGCGACAACTGGGAAGTTCAGTACTCACAGATAAAGCTGTAGCTAGAATTGATGTCTGCGGCAACTCGTGCTTTACCCATGACTCTGTTTCCTCTCTTAGTGGTCAGATGGTGCCTGCGGTGATAAAGTTCTTATGCCCACGCGTTTGAAAGGGAGAAATTGGGTCAGCCCATACTCCGATGCCCCCACGGTGTTAGTAAGTGACAAGGCACCACCCTAGACTGCAAGTGAGTTAGGGGAAACATAACTATCCCTGCAACACCAATGCACGAGTGATAATGAGACCAACAATGGTTTTAGATGTTATAAGCAAATAAACAGTGAGAGCAACAATGCTCAGGGATGTTAAAGATATAAATATAAATGAAGAACTGTTAGCATGGATACTCCACAAAAACATGAACACTGGCTGGCAAGATCTGGTCAAGAATCAAACAGTCAAAGTCTCCAGGTCACAGCACAACAGAAAAGTTATAACAATGCGGCCTCTTACGCAGAATGCGGCAGAGCTGCAGACTCACGATACCACAACAGAATGACACAGGGAAGTTCCAAGGACTGGCCGACAGAGCTGGAAACCGAACAGGACTCTTGACTGGACATGATCCAAACAGGAACCAGGACCAGGGCACCAGGAGTTCAGACTGGAACCAGAAATTACAGACAGGGACCAGGAACAGGTTTGCAGGCAGCTAACCAGGAACATACAGGTACAATAATCTACTTCTATCACCAGCACTGGATGCAGGGCCAGCTGAGTAATAAAGGAAGCATGCCCCAATCAGGATAGCTGGAAGCCAGGCACAAGGTAATGGTCTAATTACTGGCAGGTGAGACTGAACACATAGGAAACAGGCAGCAATTACACAGACTCACCACAGGCGGCCAACAACAGTACTCTAAACAAGTACATGAGAAATCCTGGCATGCAAACAGAAATATAACATAAAATACATGAGCAAAATGCCGTGGCTCATAACAGTACCCCCCCTTCCCCTTGAGGAGGGGTCAAAGGATTCCAAAATCCAGGTTATCCAAAACAAGAGATCCATAAACAAAAACTAGACATGCTGGTGCACTAGACAACGGCAGAAAGACAGAAACAAGCTGTGGCTACAGCTCGTAACTGTGTCGTCCCCCCCCCCCCCCCCCCTTGAGGGTGGCCACTGGACACAAGACAAGAATATTTTTTTTTAATTTTTTTTTTATTTTTAAACTAGCAAGGCAGGGGTCAGCAATTATTTATTTTTCTTCTTTTTTTACATGGCTCTAAAGGTCTGACTACGGTAATTCCCCAAACATTGTCAGAACTGATGGTACCTTCTAGCAAGGCTGGGTTCAATCCTGAGATTGTTTTTTTAAACAGTAGAGAAGAAGGCACTTCCTACTGTCAAGGTTATAGCCTGAGGATTTCGGGCTGGTTCTGCAGACAGCAAAGGTGTCTCAGCATACAAGACAGGTGACTTAGAGAAACCTGAAGCCATCTCTTTGGGACTATATCTTTCAATGACAGCATCACTGAATGCCTGGACATCCTGAAGAATGGGATCCTCTGCCTCAATCACATTCCTCAATCACATTGGACACCCATTCAAAAGGCTCCCCTCTAAAGGAATAAATCAGATAGAGCACAGCCTTCTCCGAAGTGATGCCCAAAGATGGTCTAGACAGCATAATGGTGACGTAGTGTTTGGTGAGTGCAAGAAATTGGACTAAGTTCCCATCAAAGACTATATAGATGTTGAGATATCATAAAAAGAGTCAGGATCCACTTCATTCCCATCTGCCTGGCTGGAGTGTATTGCTTGAACAAGGTCTCTATCAACCTTACTAGAGGCTGTGAATTTTCGAACCCCATCAGGGGCTGGACACTCGGAATCCCCTCCTGGGGCTGGACACTCGGAGCCCCCTCCTGGGGCAGTGGCCTTCAGAACCCCCTCTGGGGCAGTGGCCTTCAGAACCTCCTCTGGGGATGGCACCTCGGATCCGCTCGCTGGGACAGGATCGACGGTCTCTCTCGCTGGGACCGGATCAACGCAATCTCGCTGGGACTGGATCGTCGGACTCTCTCGCTGTGACCGGATCGTCAGACTCCCTCGCTGGGACCAGATCGTCGGACTCCCTCACTGGGACCAGATTGCTGGGACCGGATTGTCGGACCTTTTTACAGAGGCAGGAACATTGGACCTTTTCACAGAGGCCGGAACATTGGACCTTTTCACAGAGGCCGGACCATCGGACCTTTTCACAGAGGCCGGAACATTGGACCTTTTCACAGAGGCCGGACCATTGGACCTTTTCACAGAGGCCGGACCATTGGACCTTTTCACAGAGGCCGGACCATTGGACCTTTTTCACAAAGGCCGGACCATCGGACCTTTTCACAGAGGCCAGACCATCGGACTCCCTCTCTGGGGCCGGACCATTGGGCTCTCTCTCTGGGGCCAGACCATCGGACTCCCTCTCTGGGGCCAGACCATCGGACTCCCTCTCTGGGGCCAGACCATTGGACTCCCTCTCTGGGGCCAGACCATCGGACTCTCTCTCTGGGGCCAGACCATCGGACTCTCTCTCTGGGGCCAGACCATCGGACTCCCTCTCTGGGGCCAGACAATCAGACTCCCTCTCTTGGGCCGGACCATCGGACTCCCTCTCTGGGATTATGGCCTCTGAGACCCCTACTGGGGCTAAGCCACTTGAGACTCCTCCAGGGGAACTGGCTTCTAGAACCCCTCCTGAGGCTGTGCCTTTCGAGACCCCACCTGGGGATACTGCTTCAAAGATCCCTTCTGGGGTTATGCTTCTCGAAATCCCTCCTGGAGCTATGAGGTTAGATACCCTTTCTGGGATTCAAGTCCCTACCTGAGGTAACAGCTTCTGAGAAACCTTCTGGGATTGACACCTGAACCATTATATCTGATGCCCCTCTTGGACCCTGAACATCAGGCACCACTCCTGGACCATGAGCATCAGGCACCACTCTTAGACCCTGAGCATTGGGCCCCACTCCTAGACCTTGAGCATCTGTCACCGCTCCTAGACCCTGATCATCTGGCACTGCTCCTAGACCCTGAGCATTGGGCACTGCTCCTAGACCCTGAGCATCAGGCACCGCTCCTAGACCCTGAGCATTGGGCACCGCTCCTAGACCCTGAGCATCGGGCACCACTCCTAGACCCTGAGCATTAGCCACCACTCCTAGACCCTGAGCATTGGGCACCGCTCCTAGATCCTGAGCACAGGGCACCGCTCCTTGACCCTGAGCATTGGGCACCGCTCATAGACCCTCAGGTTCCCCTACTGGGGTTTGCAACTCTGATTTAACAGGAAAGGCAAAAGATGAGAGAAACATTCTGCTTTGATTCCTGAATCTACAATGGGTCTCCCTAGCCCAAGGACCCCAATTATAGGACAGAGTGCTTTTTTGTGTGGGTTTTGTGACAAGTACCTCTGCCACAGTAGAGACAGGAGTAGGTCTTGAATCCTGACTCAAATTGACCAGAGGGTAGGACTTGTCACCACATTTTGACTTGCACAACTCACAGGTCTGCAGATAGTGGCCTGAACCCCCAAAATATAGGCATAAATTCAAGTTTCTGTGACACTGATGCTACTCCTCTGAGAGCCTGGGCCGCAGGGCACTTTTAAACCTTTTCTCACTGACCAAATCTGAGGCTTCTCTTGTCACAATATTGTGAGCAAGAGTCTCTTTAGAGATAGATGAACTCTCAATAAATTCAGGCAGGATAAGAAAAATTTTGGTCAGAAGGTTTTGCAGTTATTTTAAAGATTGCTGCAAAACTTCCAGCCGCTCTGGACTCAAGTAACTGAAAGCAGAATTCAGAGCTGAGAGAGATGCCTGCAGGGCTTGCATAGTAGGCACAGGAGGATTTCCGGCTAGACAGACAAGACTGGACTAGACAAGGCTGGATTCTGAACTAGACAAAACAAGGCTGGACTGGATTCTGAACTAGACAAGACAAGGCTGGACTGGATTCTGAACTGAACAGGGCTGGCCTGGATTCTGGACTGGACAAGGCTGGCCTGGATTCTGGACTGGACAAGGCTGGCCTGGATTCTGGACTGGACAAGGCTGACCTAGATTCTGGACTGGACAAGGCTGGCCTGGATTCTGGGCTGGACTGGATTCTGGACTGGATTCTGGACTGGACTGAACACTGGACTGAACTGAACACTGGACTGGACTAAACTGAACACTGGACTGAACTGATTCAAAAAAGAAAAAACTATTCCATTTTAGCTTTGTTTTTTTTTGTTGTATGGCTGGTGATACTGTTACGAATTGAGTACCTAGAACTCAGGGGAGTATGCGACAACTGGGAATTTCAGTACTCACAGATAAAGCTGCAGCTAGAATTGATGTCTGCAGAAACTCGTGCTCTACCCCTGACTCCGTTACCCCTCTCAGTGGTTAGATGGTGCCTGTCGTGCAAGTTCTTGTGCCCACGGCAGCTGTGTTTGAATGGGCGAATTAGGTCCACCCAAACTCTGATGCCTCCCGGTCTTAGTAAGTGACAAGGCACCACCCGAGACTCGAGTGAGTAAGGGGGAACATAACTAACCCTGCAACACCAATGCACAAGTGATAATGAGACCAACAATGGTTTTAGATGTTATAAGCAAATAAACAGTGAGAGCAACAATGCTGAGGGATGTTAAAGATATAAATATAAATAAAGAACTGTTAACATGGATACTCCACAAAAACCTGAACGCCGGCTGGCAAGATCTGGTCAAGAATCAAACAGTCAAAGTCTCCAGGTCACAGCACAACAGAAAAGTAATAACAATGCAGCCTCTGACGCAGAATGCGGCAGAGCTGCAGACTCATGATACTACAACGGAATGACACAGGGGAGTTCCATGGACTGGCCAACAGAGCTGGAAACCGAACAGGACTCTTGACTGGACACGATCCAAACAGGAACCAGGACCAGGGCACCAGGAGTTCACACTGGAACCAGAAATTACAGACAGGGACCAGGAACAGGTTTGCAGGCAGCTAACCAGGAACATACAGGTACAATAATCTACTTCTATCACCGGCTCTGGATGCAGGGCCAGCTGAGTAATAAAGGAAGCACGCCCCACTCAGGATAGCTGGAAGCCAGGCACAAGGCAATGGCCTAGTTACTGGCAGGTGAGACTGAACACATAGAAAACAGTCTGCAATCACACAGACTCACCACAGGTGGCCAACAACAGTACTCTAAACAAGTACATGAGAAATCCTGGCATGCAAACAGAAATCTGAACATAAAATACATGAGCAAAATGCAAAAAGGAATGAGCCACTGCCGTGGCTCATGACAGTAATATGAATAACGGATGCTACTGTGCGGTGTAATGTGAATAACAGATGCTGCTGTGCATTGTAATGTGAATAATGGATGCTACTCTGTGGTGTAATGTGAATAACGGATGCTACTGTGCGGTGTAATGTGAGTAACATGCTACTGTGCATTGTAATGCGAATAACGGATACTACTCTGTGGTGTAATGTGAGTAGCGGAGACTACTATGCATTGTAATGTGAATAACGGATGCTACTGTGCATTGTAACATGAATAACGGATGCTACTCTGTGGTGTAATGTGAATAACGGACGCTACTATGCATTGTAATGTGAATAACGGAGGCTACTATGCATTGTAATGGGAATAACGGATGCTACTCTATGGTGTAATGTCAATAGCGGAGGCTACTATGCATTGTAATGTGAATAGCGGATGCTACTGTGCATTGTAATGTTAGTAACATGCTACTGTGCATTGTAATGTGAATAGCGGATGCTACTTTGTGGTGTAATGTGAATAACGGACACTACTATGCATTGTAATGTGAATAACGGAAACTACTGTGCATTGTAATGTGAATAACGGATGCTACTCTGTGGTGTAATGTGAATAACGGACACTACTATGCATTGTAATGTGAATAACAGATGCTACTGTGCGGTGTAATGTGAATAACAGATGCTACTGTGCGGTGTAATGTTTGTAACTGACAATACTGTGCATTGTAATGTGAATAACGGATGCTACTGTGTGGTGTAATGTAAGTAACAGATGCTACTGTGCATTGTAATGTGAATAACGGATGCTACTGTGCGGTGTAATGTAAATAACGGACGCTACTATGCATTGTAATGTGAATAATGGATGCTACTGTGCGGTGTAATGTGAATAACGGACGCTACTATGCATTGTAATGTGAATAACGGACGCTACTGTGGTGTAATGTGAACAACGGATGCTACTATGCATTGTAATGTGAATAACGGATGCTACTGTGCGGTGTAATGTGAGTAACGGACACTACTGTGCAATGTAATGTGAATAACGGATGCTACTGTGCATTGTAATGTTCATAGTGGATGTTACACTGGTGTAATGTGAATAATGGATGCTACTGTGCGGTGTAATGCAAGGAAGGGGCACCACTGTGTACTGTCATTTGAATTGTGGGTACTAATCAGTGGCCATGCCTTTTTCCACGAGACCACTACCATTTATGGCACGCTGTCCCTATTTAAAAAAAGGAGAGGGGGTGCTAGTCCCTTACTTTGCCAGGGGCGCTCGGACCCCTAGATACACCCCTGATGAACATACTAATAAAACTACACAAGCCCCCAATTAGACTTCCTAAGTGTGATTAGAATTCCTATTTATCTGTTTGGATGGACAAAACATCAACATAAGAGGCCCAAATTCCATTATTTTTACCTCTTCGGGCCATTTACTGCTGTGCCACCCAAACGCCAGATCGCTCCAAGGCCACATTTCTCAACTTCTCTGGCATCCCAGTAAATACAATAAATAAGTGGGTTTTTTGCTGATGGTCATGTGTGTCCCAACGTTTAGTAGCGCCTTTCCTAATCCAGATAAAGTGCAAACAATTCGTAGAGATGTGCAGTCTCTGATTTACTCGGTTTTTAATGCCAAAATGAATGCAAGTTCGTATTTATCCAGATTTTTCTTATTGGCTATCCAAAACACGTGACATCTGAGAGCCATTAAGATCCCGTTTTGAGATCTGTGTAAATCTGGGTAAATCCAGGCAAAATCTGAACCCGCGCATCTCTAATAATTATAGAATGAGTAAGGATGCAACTTAGAAATTGTTGAATTTCAAATTACAAATGGGAATTTAAGAAAACATAAGATACTGTATGTGGCCATAAAAAGGCACGAAGGACAGTCACTACAATTCTGTCACCCTAAACCAAGATTCATAGTAACATAGTTAATGAGGTTGAAAAAAGACAAATTGTCCATCGAGTTCAACCTGTGACAACTTCACAAAACCATGTGACTCATGTGACCTCTTCACAAAAACCAGGATTGCTGAGAAATACTTAACAGAGATAAAGTTTACTAAAAAATATATTTGAAAACCAAATTGAAATAAGGCTAAGTTGTTTCATGTACAAATAAAATATAGTTCACCTATAAATAGAGTGTTTCATACCTGGTTTTGAATTCTTGACCCCGGAAATGCTCCTTCAGACCAATAATGCAGTAAGCCATTTTACGTGGATAATTTTAAATAAATACAAAATTATAATGGAGTTATTTAAATATGTAATATGGGATTTGTAGTGCATCAATTCCCATTTAGCAACACAGTAATATTTGAAATGATTATATAACTATAGACCTGTGTCACATCTGGCCTGGTGTCATCACACACAACTGTGACCTGACACTATTGATGAAAACTGTGGAAATACTGTATACTGTATTTGTTAAAATAATTGTAAACATTTTGTACCTATATATCTTGTATTTACAAGACATTAATGTCAACAGTCATCTGTCAACTGCAAATTTGAAGTGGCAATCATATATTAATTCCATGCCAGAAAGTAATCCAGAACCAAACAACGTAAGGCAATAGACATCAGAAAGGATTGTCAGTCGTTTATAGAAATAAAGTCACTCGCACAATTAAAGGAATAGGTTGTGCTATTAAAACATGCTGTACACCTATAACATATGTACCAACTGTTCCAATTTCAGCAGGACAGTCCCAATTTGTAAACCCTCCTATCCCTATTTTAGTAGTGGTAAAACAGCACTGCTGAGTCTGACTCGTCTGACTGGGAGGGGTCCGAAAGGATCGCTTTTCTCAACCCAGGACTCTTTCTCATAGGTAAGCACTGGGGTGCTGGAATAAATGCCATCTGAAGATGGTGAAGGTTCCAGCAGTCAAGCTCTGAAAATTTAGTATTTTCGGAGCTTCATGAATTTATGTCCCAATACTATGGGGACAGTGGGCCAGATTGGGACTAGAAGGTAAGCATGAGATACTGTATCCATGGTATCACCCGCGTTACCTTAATAATGAATGGTCCCAATATTTAAAAGGCCTAGATTTATCAAGCCTTGGAGAGTGATAAATTGCACGGTGATAAAGTACCAACCAATCAGCTCAGGGGGCCTGTGTGCACACTCTGTATGGGTCCCCTCTTCTTTGCTGCGCAGTAGACTCTGCGCATGCGCCAATCTCAGGAAACATGGGGCCAGCCATGTTCCCGGTGACTAATCTCTATTGCACATGCACAGGTCTACAGAAACATGGCGCACGCCATGTTCCCAGTGACCAATCTCTACCGCGCATGCGCAAATCACCGGTAAAATAGCCACCACACCATTTTTTATGTGATTTCTGCTGCAGTGCGGGACTCCGGAGAGGTGAGTAATTGAACAAGGGTGCAGGGTGTGCGTTGTGGGCCCCCTTGGGTCCAGAAGCCCATGTGCACTGCACACACTACACCCATTACAGATACACCTATATGAATCAGCTCCTAACTGTCACAACTCCAGTTAGGAGCTGATTGGCTGGTAGGCATCACCGTGCAATTTATCACTCTTCAAGCATTGATAAATCTGGGTCATCATTTCTACAAAAGTAAGTGAAATTGTTCATTTTTACCTACATTTGTAGAAATGAAGGGATAATAAATAGAACCCTAAATCACAAGACTTGCCAGAAAGATAATTCTATTTGTCCTAAATCACAGAGGGGTATAAGGCTATGTAAGGATTGAGCTGGAGAGAATTAATGGTATATGGGCACTGGTATATAGGGAATTAATGTTATGTTTGGCCTAGAGTTAAGTGATTTAATATTATGTGGGGACTGGTGTGTTTGGGGCACAGTGTTATATGGAGGCGTGTATGTGAGAGTTAATGTTATCCGGAGACTGTTTTGTGGGGCTGATTGTTCTGACATTGGGGGTCATTCCGAGTTGTTCGCTCGTTGCCGATTTTCGCTATACTGCGATTAGTCGCTTACTGCGCATGCGCAAGGTTCGCAGAGCGCATGCGCTTAGTTATTTTACTCAAAAGTTAGGTATTTTACTCACGGCATAACAAAGCTTTTTCATCGCTGTGCTGATCGTAGTGTGATTGACAGGAAGTGGGTGTTTCTGGGCGGAAACTGGCCGTTTTATGGGAGTGTGCGGAAAAACGCAGGCGTTCGAGTTGCAGAACGCAGGAGTGGCTGGAGAAACGGGGGAGTGGTTGGGCAAACGCTGGGTGTGTTTGTGACGTCAAACCAGGAACGAAAAGGACTGAGCTGGTCGCAATGGCTGAGTAAGTCTGGAGCTACTCAGAAACTGCTAAGAAATTTCTATTCGCAATTCTGCTAATCTTTCGTTCGCAATTCTGCTAAGCTAAGATACACTCCCAGAGGGCGGCGGCTTAGCGTGTGCAATGCTGCTAAAAGCAGCTAGTGAGCGAACAACTCGGAATCACCCCCCGTATTTCCTTGCCTTTCTCCACATAGTAGTATCATTGGACTGGTCACAGACTTTAGCCAGGACATGACAAAGAGACAAGGCAAACAAATATCATCATTTACTGAAAATTTGTTACTGGCGGAAGGATTATGTTTATTTCTGAAAGTGCAGAACTGTGGGCCTACAATGATGAATATGATGCTGTATGTTGTTGTGTTTGCAGGGATGACATAACAACGCTCCTGTGTGACCTCCAGTGGTTACAGTGGTGAATTTCCCATTAGCCACATGAGGCACATGCCTAGGGGTGGCACTTGTTGGGGTGGCGGCACTTGGATCCATGTGTTGGTATTGCAGACAAAAGTGTACCAGTAACTGCAAAATATATCCACTGCACTGTACTATGGGGGTCATTCCGAGTTGATCGCTAGCTGAAAATGTTTGCTGCAAGCGATGATGCAAAAAACCGGCACTTCTGCACATGCGTATGCGGCGCAATGCGCACACGCGTCGTACTATTACAATGAACGATGTAGTTTCACACAAGGTCTAGCGAAGCTTTTCAGTCGCACTGCTAGCCGCAGAGTGATTGACATGAAGTGGGCGTTTCTGGGTGTCAACTGACCGTTTTCAGGGAGTGTTCGGAAAAATGCAGGCGTGTCAGGAAAAACGCAGGCGTGGCTGGGCGAACGTAGGGCGTGTTCGTGACGTCAAAACAGGAACTGAACAGTCTGAAGTGATCGCAAGCGCTGAGTAGAGTGAAAATGGGTAGGACATGCACATACAGATGGAGCCATCTTTATCTTGGCCTTTAATAGGATTAACTGAACCAGGGCAGTCAGACTTAATCCCCTGCTGTAATGACTTAATCCCTTCCTGTATTGTTCTCTCTGTATTGTATTGCAGCTGAGAACAATAGATTTGCTTATGCTAATAAACCTTGGTGCACCTAGGCGCAGCAGAGAAGCCTAGATGAGTGTGGATCCATCTGTACTACCTCTGTAAACTGTCCTACTTAGTAATTATGTATATATAATTGAAATGGTTCAGTATGTTTGATTGGAGGACGGGATGCTGGTGGCATCCCGATCTTTGAAATCCATAGAGGGGCGAGGTAAGTATGGTTCCCCCTCTCCACTACCATCTAACTCTAACCCTCTGTTCCCACAGCCTAACCCTAACCTTCTCCCTTAGTGCCTAATCCTAACCCTTCCCGGTGGTGCCTAACCCTAACCCCTCCTTTCCCGAAGCCTAACCCTCATCCTCCCCCCTTAATGCCTTACCCTTACCCCCCCCCCCCCTCCCTGGTAGTGCCTAACCCTAACCGCCACCCCCTCCCAGCAGCCTAATCCTGCCATCCCACCATTACCCGCAGCCTAACCCTAACACCCCTGAGTGGTGCTTAGACCTAATCCTTCCCCCCCATGCCCCGTCCCTAACACTAACCCGCCTACTATACTTACGGTCGGGATGACGGCTGTCATGATACTGACGTAGGTCTCCTGTCAGAATTCAGGCTTCAGCATTCCGATGTGTGTCGGATTTCGGGTCAGGATCCAACTGCTGGGATCCGGACAGCTGGCATCTTAACTGCATCCCAATTAAAAATAAAAACATGTCATAGTGTCTTTTTTATTATTCTTTTAAATTAGCTATCATTCAGTGAGGGCTAATTTAATAGAATCAATTAAAATACTGGAACCAATCAATGAAAATACTAAAATGAAGTGGGGGTGTGGGGGTTGGGGCGCTGTTACTCTTGTGCAAAGGGGTGCCCTAACATCTAAACCTGCCCCTGAGTACATAAAATCATATTTAACTGGGGCAGAGGGTGCGTTTATGGAAGTTTGCCTGGTTTGCTATATTCCCGCAGTATAGAGATGGAGAGTTGGTGGGCAGACTACTGTTAGGCAGTCCTTCTCCACAGTTTGCTCATGGATAGGGTTAGGCACAAAAGGGGGAGGTTAGGGTTAGACACAAAAGGGGGAGGTTAGGGTTAGGCTGCGGGCAGGGAGGGTTAGGGGGGTGGGGAGAGGGTAGAATACTCTTAACTTACCCCTGTCAGTATTTTAAACACCAGGATCTCGGCGTCTGTATTTCGCACGCCAGGATACCATACGCCGGGATCTCACACTGATCCCCATACAAATATCTGTAAGTCTGATCACATGATGTACCATACTTGCCTACTTTCAGAAACCAGTTTCAGGGAGATTCTATACTGTATGAGAGTGTGCATGGCAAGCTGCAGAGGGGGCGTATCTAGCCCCATCTGTGGGCGTGTTTACTGCCGCTCTGAGTGCTGTCCTGCAGTTGCACACAGGAGTTATTGCCACCCTACACACACAAATGCGTCAGTGCCAGACCACACACACACACACAAGTCAGTGCCACCCTACACAAAGGGGTCAGTGCCACCCTACACATACAAACAGGTCAGTGCCACCCTACACACACACACAAACACACACACATACACGGGTCAGTGTCACCCTACAGACACACATGTCAGTGCCACCCTTTACACACACATATAGGTCAGTGCCACCCTACGCACAGGGATCAGTGCCACCCTACACACACATGGGTCAGTGCCACTCTACACACACATGGGTCAGTGCCACCCTACACACATAGGTCAGTGCCACCCTACACACACAGGTCAGTGCCACCCTACACACACACACACATACACAGGCTAATTCCAGACTATGCACACACATACACAGGCTGTGGGTACAACCACACACTCACCTTGGGACCAGGCACTCCTTCTCCAGCCACCTCCAAGCTCAATCTTCCTTCCAGAGCGGCTCTCCGTGCCTGGCCTGTTCTCCTATCACTCCCCCTCATAGATATCTCACTGCCCGCTGCTCCAGATGTGCAGGGGCGAGGGGGATGGGGATCTGCTGCTGATGGCAACCATCGATGGCGAGCACACCGATGGCCATCCCTAGTGTATGACCATATCAAGCTACGCCCCCGTCACGTCAGGGGTCACAAATGTGCGACCTGAGTTTAACATGGTGCTGGGGGATTCCGGCGGATTGGAGGCACTTTCCGGGACAGCTGTAGACTTGCCGGGTAAACGGGAGGCTCCCGCAGAATGCGGGAGTGTCGGCAAGTATGTGATGTACTGACCACAGGAAGGAAAAAAAGTCACAAGAAGTTATTTTGCTGACGAAAAATACATTATTTTGAGAGCTGGTGCAATCCTGCAAAATTCTTGCCCTTTATTTAAACCTTGAATACTTTAGTCATATGTCTGAGAGAAAGAGAACAGAAAGTGTGCTTTTCCCCCTCTTAGCTTCTTTGTGGTTTTGCCGCATACCTGCCTGCTGAACACCAGAAACACGGAAGGTAAATATCTAAACACCACTAATCTCTGCTGCCTCTATGCTAAGCACATGGAGGATAAAGCAGAAAAAAGCAAACATACCACACTGGGCAATCACCTCTCTACTGTCAAAATGTGCTCCCATTCTGCAAAAAGCAAACAGATCTAAACTAGTTTTATATTATGTGTGTTAGAGAATGGGCAACAGATTGGTTTTAGGGAATCAGCTGGTAAAACTCTTGGAAGACTTATATTACCTTATGCAGCTCGCCAAACATTGAGAAACTCCAAACGCCATCATGCACGGACTTGTAGTCCCGCGATGACTGAAGAGTCACCTTACCGAAGACATACACTTTTTAGCAACATCACATGTAAAAATATTATATTTTGTTATATCTTTACTTCGTTAATTAAACTGTACACTTCTCTTCAAGAATAAGATAGAGAAAAGCTAAACTGAGCAATTAAATATAAAATGCAAATAAAGCTCGAATACAGTAGATTATCATACTTATACTACTCATCCATAATTGCCAGTAGACTCTTGCAATTCCCAAAGTCTACCTGATCCTCCAGGAGAAGGGGATACCAGAGGTATACGGGGCCCATAAAAAATACATGGGCCCTTTAAGGGATTTGTGCTTGCCGGGGAAGCGTGAAAGCCAAGATAGTTCAACCAAGCCCCCCTCATCAAACATGATGAGAGAAAGTCAGTAAACACTAAAGGGCATGGCCGCGTCCCCATTTGGCTACGCACTCTCCAGCATCAGGGTCAATCTAAACTTTCAGCAGCTGCGCCCTGGACGCAGGGCCAGATAAACAGCGGGCGGATGGAGCTGCAGCTCCAGGCCCCAGATAAAACTAGGCCCATCACCATGACAATGATTACCTGCCCAGCTGGTCACATGGCTGCAATAAATTCTAAGAATTAAAATTCTATTTTTAATTTCCTCACAAAGTGATGCAGTTTTTCTACTTTTACATATTTTGGGAGACATTGGGACTTATAGTGTAGGGAGTGTATACACCCATATGTCTCTGGCTACACCCACACAACATTAGCCACACCTCTTCTCACAATAGGCCCTTGATCATTTTCAGCCCTAAGCCCATGTGGACCTTAATCAAGCCCTGCCTGGACAGTTCCTAGTCAAATCGGCTGGAAATAGGGGGAGTGGGGGTGTAGTGATGGAATTCCCAGCTACGTGTAGTTCTTATTGCCCTGCCCCTCTGCACAATGCCTATGTAAAAGCTGCAGTCTTTACTGTCATGTATTGTCTCAAAATACCTAAACACAGTAAATGTAACCAATTGCCATTTGGGGGCATAATTTTCCTCAAATATATATTGATTAGTGATCAATAGGCAATCACAGCAGCTCCTTGTTAGGTTGTTGTTGTTATTATTATTATTATTATATTGTCGTTTATTAAAATGTATTTATCTAATGTTACTAATTTCTACAGGACAATTTGAACAAAAACAGTAATAAAATAAGACTGGGCATTGACTGACAGTCAAACAGGTAATAGGCTGAGCCCACAAGGTATTTAACCAAAACGTTAATGACAGGAAGAATAATAATATACTGTACCATCACTTTATAAAAACATTAACTTGAGAGTCTCTATGAAAAAATTGCCTTTTCAAATATAAATCATTTTAACAATTATATTAAATAAGGTCAAACAGTTGAACAAAACTAGATAAAAAAAATCACAATAATCATAAAAACAACTTTTAAAGAAAAACATAAACTATCGATAAAATCTAACTATTGGCTCAAATTTACTAAATGGCCTGCAGGAGCTCAACTCATTCGTTAGAAAATCTACAGTAAGCTCATATACAGTACAGTAAGAACATGCCTAACCCTTCTGTTCTAAGGATGAGTGGAACTTGTCCTGCACATACTGTATACCTCAAAGCTGCTAAGGATGAGTCCCATTTGTCTTTAGCATGGAGCTCAAAAAAGTAATCTAACCAACAAGTGCCCACCAACATTTGCCGTACTGCCATTTGGGTGTGTAGAGTTTGACATTATCATTATGCTGGTACACAAAGATGTCATCAATTATTTGCAATAATTGCGCTGAAAAATATTTGTAACCTGCAGATTCACTTATCCTTCCCAGTATACCAAGTTACCTCAGTTGTTGTTTCCAACTACTGTATACTGAACGTGCTAATTAAAATGAAATTCCTAGGAATAAAACACTGGCCACAGACAGGCATACTGGACGGGAGCCCATCATATTATCATATTAGACAAACAAGTGATTTGAAGAGGCAGTTGATAAAATCAATGACAAGTAATACACAGGGATACAACGGATGAGTGAAATGACTATTTCTGTAGTACCAGCAAACACTTCTCTGTCATCACTGACTGTCAGATTACTCTCTTGGACCTTATACCTCTTTCAGTATGTTTTCAGAAGCAAAACACACAAGAATTGTCAGACTTTCTTCGTGGGAATTGCCTACCAGAAGTAGCGTGTACTTTACAGTTGATTAAATTAGCACAAGGCTGGATCACCATCCTCCAAAATGCTTGAGTTGTTTTAAAAGTCCCATGTAGTCAATGTGTCTATTGAAACTGTCTGCTTCAACTTAATATACTGTTTATTGAAATTTTAAGTGAAGACAGCAAAGGCCCCCATAATTACTGCGATTTCTCCAACGGGAGAAATCGCAGCCGATGCGCCTTCAGCCGCCCCGGGAAGCAGGATTGCATGCGATATATCGCATGCAGTCCTTTTGCATGTGACATATCGCATGCAATGCCGTTCCCCGCTACCGGCGCCCGGCACGGAAAGGATGGTCGGACGTGCAGCACGTCCGATCTCCGATTTCGATCCGATGCGCACGGGTCTGCGCATCGGATCGGATGTCGAACACACCCAATTTGCCCACTTTTCACCCGATTTCTCGGCTCGATCTTTTGGAATCTGGTGAAAAGTGGCCCTATCGGAGAAGTGTATGGCCAGCTTGAAAGTAAACTTAGGGCATATTTATCAGTTACAGGTTTATAGACCATATAATTGTCATTTCTTATCACCACTTTTCACAGCAATAAGAAATTAAGATTCGCCCAAATGTAATAATATACAGACACAGGGGCAAGGGCTCCAAAACAGCCCAGCACACAAGCTGCTGTTTGTTGCACTGGAAAGAGAGGCAGCTTCAGAAGCAGTCACTCTTCTCTGTCCCTTCTCTTCTATGTCCCTGCCGGCACCCCCCTGTCCAGAACGTTAATATTTTTTATATTTCAGAAATAGGGGGGCTGGCCACACCTCCCTGCATTGGCCACGCCCACTCCCATTACCTGGGCCCAGCACACCTGTCAGCGCCCCTGGCTGGGGACGGTCACTTCCTACTGAACCCTTACCAAGTAATTTGTGCGGAGTGTAGCCCAGAGGCTACAGAAAAGGATAGTGTTACCTGCAGAGGCCAAGCTCCAGGATGCTGTGCATTCTGGAGCTTGGAAAATCTGAAATCCAAGCAGCCCACTTAGTAACTTCCTACAGTATTTTCTATATTCTGTACCCACCGCTACAAAAAGCTACAGTAATACGGCACAATAAGTGGAAGCAATAGCCAGTTGCATTGTCACTGTTTATCCCCTGCATTGTGTAAATGATTTAAAGGCCCTAAAGGCAATCCATATAAGAATAACGCATGTACCTCTGTCATTGAATATATCATTTGCATACGGTAACAGTGATTGGTGCTCATCGGTTCTGTGGGAAGATATAACTATAATGTGGGGATCCTCTGCCTAACTGGGGTGAGAGTACCATAGAGCTACTGGGGGTATCTAAATCTGCTAATAAGGTGGGACTCAGGGCATAGTGTCTAAACTTCATTTTTATTAATTAGAGATAAAGAAATTAAATTTTTCAAACTTTCCCAAGAAGAGATGGACATGTGATAATTAAATGAGCAGATCTGGCAATTATGTAACATTTATTACAAGATGTTGTCCTATAGTCAAAATGTATAGTAAGCTCATATACTGTATAAAGAGCTTATGTTTAGGGCCCTTTATTCTGCAAGCGTGTTATAACAAAACGAAGGCTGTAAGATCTCATGATTTGTCATTCTCAATAACAGGAGACCCCAGAGCTAATTTCCAGGACTAATCACCTCAGCTGTGCAAGTTGTAACTAAGGACACCATTCCTAGTTAGAATCCTTTCACCATTGGTTATCTAGGAAATGACATGAACAAGATATTTGCATGTTTTCCCCCAAGACATATGGGTGGTCATTCCGAGTTGATCGCTCGCTAGCAGTTTTTAGCAGCCACGCAAATGCTATGCCGCCACCCACTGGGAGTGTATTTTAGCTTGGCAGAAGTGCAAACGAAAGGATCACAGAGCGGCTACAAAAAAAAAATTGTGCAGTTTCAGAGTAGCTCCAGACCTACTCAGCGCTTGCGATCACTTCAGACTGTTCAGTTCCAGATTTGACGTCACAAACACGCCCCGCGTTCTCCCAGCCATGCCTGCGTTTTTCCTGGCACGCCTACGTTTTTCCAAACACTCCCTGAAAATGGTCAGTTGACATCCAGAAACGCCCACTTCATGTCAATCACTCTGCGGCAGACATTGCGAATGAAAAGCCTCGCTATATCTTGTGTAAAACTACACCGGCTGTTGTGAGAAGTGCCGCTGTTTCACTTAATCGCTGCGAACATTTTTATCTAGCGATCAACTCGGAATGACCCCCATAGAAGATAGAAAAGACTGGCATATGATGCAGAAGATAGAAAAGACTGGCATATGGTGCAGAAGAAAGAAAAGACTGGCAAGTGCCAGAGAGTCATTGCTATCTTCTGTACAAATGCCAGCACCCTTTGTGGAGGCCGTCAGGGCCCCAAAGAAGGCACCGAAAATATGGCATCAGTGGCAACTCAGTGAAACCATGGTCTGGGTACAGGGTGTGAGGTGTGGGGCCTTCTTCCGTCAATGGCCTGTGTACACTGCACTGGAAGTACACCACTGGATTTGCAAACACTAATTAGGTCCTAATTAGGTCAACTCAACTCTAAACTGTCTTTTTTTTAAACAACCTGATTGGTGTAGCCTTTCATTATACTTATATTATATTGTACTACTAATAGGCAGGGACAGACTGGGGCCTCTTTCCGAGCCTGGCATCCGTGTGCTCGGGTGCACCAAAGAAAAGGGGTGCGCATGCTGAAAAAGGGGCACATGGACACTGCAAATGCTTAGCAACGGGGCACTGCGGGCGGCAGAGGGGGACAAAACAGAGAGCTGGGATCAGCACTGCACGCAGCACTCTCAGCTCTCTGTGGACTGGACCAGCTTACCAGCCCATCGACTTTGTATAGATGTTACAGGTTGTCTTTGAAAAAGGAGCCAGGAGCTGGTTGGTTGGTACTTTGGAACCCAAGGAGCCTGAGTCAGACACAGACGCAGCCGTCTTTTTGTCTTTTCCCGCAGTCATTTCTGTGAATATGCAAATGTCGTTACAAAGCCCTTCCCTGTTGTACATATATGTGTTTGAATGTGCAATGACTGAGATACTCAATTTCAGCGTCCTTAGACACTTGTTGTGTACCCTCGAAACTTGCACCCACCCTATGGGAGGTGTAGATTATCCATCTGAATATGGCCTCCTGGATGAATGATTCTGCTTCTCTGAATGCAAGCACTATCAGCATCACTTCCAGATGTAACAGCTTCTGTCATTTTCAAACGCAGCCTGTGACATGGCAATTAGGACCTTCCAAATCTGTACTGTGCAGTGCGACTCAGACACATGCGCATTAGAAAAACTACCACTGCATCCGACATTGACACTGCATCTTACTCAGAATTAGTCCAAAATAACACATACTGTAGGAGTCCATTCATTTAGGGGGATGTGAGGATGATGACTGCGATGGGTCATTGTAGTGGTGTTGGAACACTGACAGCAGCACCTTTCATCTCCCCTAAATCACATTGATTCCACCTATAAATCACACATTTTAATTTGCACACCATAGGGTTTTGCTGCTTTGGACAGAGTACATAAGACATCGGGTATTGGTGCATTTATGCATCAGTTTACTAGGCAAGATGGTGTCCTCATTCAAGAAAATTCATTATGGCTAATTCCACTTCAGTACATTCCAATTGGATCTCCATTCAGATGGACGAGATCTCATCTGTGCACGTACAGGACGACTCACCTATTCCCTCAGTCAAGAATGTCTCTCCTGTGGTGGTTACAGACACCTCACCTACTGGCAGGCTGCTCCTTAGGAACATGGAACGGGTGCTTCTGAATATGGATGCATGGATGATGCGTGTATCCCAAGGTTAGGGGACGTAAGCTATAGGCTCCCAGTTTCAAGGGCGTTGGTCCAACCTAGAACTTTCTTTCCCAACAAAGTTGAGAGCAGTCTACTATGTCTTGAATCAAGCGTTCCCTCTCCTATAGGGGTCAGGTAATACAGGCACAGTCCAATAATGCCACTGCTGTGGCGTACATATACCGTCAGGGAGGTACAAGGAGGAAGTATCTCAAATTCTGCACTGGGCAAAAAAGGTATGTCTCGGTGATATCGGCCATCTTCATACTGGGAGTGGACAATTAGTAGGCAGATGTTCCAAGCAGACAGGATCTACATCCTAGAGAATGGGCTCTTCATCCCCAGGTGTTCCTGCTCCTGATCTCCCAGTGGGGGTGACCCCATATAGATTTTATGGCATCTTGGCACAACAAAAAGGCTTCAACGATATTACTCCAGGTCCAGAGATCCCTAGGTGGTGGCAGTGGATGCACTGACGGTTCCTTGGCTGTTGCACATGGCGTACTTATTCCGTCATTCCCACTACTTCCGGGACTCCTCAAGCAGATAAGATGAGAAGAGGTGATGGTGATTTTTGTTACCCCGGATTGGCCACACAGGCCGTGGTATGCAGAATTTCTCTCTCTTCTCATAGACGACCAATATCCTCGGCCTATATGAGACGACCTACTTCTGCAAGGTTCCTTGTTTATCCAAATGTATGGAGGCTACGTTTACCAGCTAGGCTATTGATAAGGCGTTGCTGAAGTGCAGAGGTATTCCAGATGTGGTAATCCCTACTATGCTGCAGGCAAGGAAGAATAGTAACTTTTTTTTTTTTAATAATGTGTTTATTCAAGAAAACATATATAGAATCGTTACAGGCATATTCAATATTATCAAAAATGGTACGGTATATATCAGCAAGTAATATATAACAGTACAAATCAAGAGGACAATAATCCACACATGGGGGAGAAGTTCAATACTCAACAGGCTTATTGACATGCAACTAGAGAAAGCATATAACCAAAATATACACATTAAGAAAGAGGTAGGTTGAGTTTCAGTATAGTCAAAAGGGGTGTGTGCCCTTGTCTAGGACTCCTAGATTATACCAGGTGGACAGTCTAACAGCATTCTGCACCGACTCTTTAGTCGAATATGGTAAAGTGCGTAAGTAAGGTAACCATATATCAAAAAACAATTGCGCTTTAGATTAAACATCTAATAAACACTCAGACCAATCCACCTGGTAAAAATAAAGAAGGCGAGGAGTCACAAAAGAGAAAGAAACAGGTTCAGACATACGGTAATCCACTGTGAAAGAATAGTTTTTTTCGATGCATCAGCCACCCTGGCTAATAGAAGACGATTACCTTCAGAGATGGAAAAGGAATTAGAAGAAGGATAGTGGTTCCACAGAGCCCAGGCCATATGAACCGTAAAAGGAATATGTAATTCCTCATTAATATATGATTCCACATTATTTCAAAAGGTTTGCACCAAATCACACGACCACATACAGTGGATCAGATCAGCCTCTGTCATTGAGCATTTAAAACAGTTGGAATTGTCTGAAGCACCTGTCAAAAAGCGAAGTCTTGGGGCATAATATATTATAATATATAGTATAATGTGAAGCAATTTATAATTTATCTGTGCATATGAAGCAGAGACCAGTTGTTTATTCAATGTGGTGCAGGATGCTATAATAGTTTTCAAGGGAATATCTGGAAATGTGACTGATCATTTGGCCATGCCAGTAGTAAGGGTAGAAATATCCAAAGTCCTCCCAGTGTGCATATAAATAAGAGAAGTAGGAGTGGGGAAACCTGATCTAGTTCGCGCTATAGAATCTAAGACATTGGACTTATCGGCAACAGTCAGTTGGGACAATAGTTTAGTAATGTAACTAGAGTCCAAATTTGAAAATATACAAATAGAGGGAAGTGTAGGCCAGGGAAACTTTCTTGGAGTAGGGATAGGGAGAGAATAGAGGAGCAATCCTTATCCAAGAATTGGTATAGCAAACGTAAACCCTGGAGGTGCCAAAGCCAATCACCCTATCCGACTCACCATGTTGAAAATCAGAATTATGGAGTAGCGGGGGAACAAAGTTCGGGAGGAGGAAAGAGTATGTCTTTTCCTCAACAAACGCCAGGCAAAACAAGGAGTATTATGTAAGGGGTTAGTCTTGATCGAGAGGGGAATACAATTGGGAGAACTACAGTATGTAATAATGTCACTAAATTACAGTCAGGGCTAAATGCTTGATCCAGGGCTGTGTCAGTATAAGCATTGCTTCCTCCTATCCAGTCCAGAGCAAATCTATAATTTGCCAACAAAGCATAATCTTGTACTTACATAATCTTGTAAATTAATTCCACCCAGAGGTAATGACTGATGTAATTTGAACAAGGAAATTCTGTGACATTGTCCGCCCCAAATAAATTTAGATAGAGTGGTATCAATAATGTTTGCATCACTCTTCAGAAAGGTGAAAGGAAGCATCTGGGCTGGATAGAGCAAACAAGGGAAAGAGACCATCTTATATAAATGACACCGTCCTAGATAGGAGAGCGGAAGATGTTTCCACTTTTCAAAGTCAGCCAACATTTGACCAATAAAAAAGGGCATATTCACTGAATACAAGTCAGCCGCTGCAGAGGGTATGTGCAGATCTAGATAAACAATAAAATCTTGTGCCCAACGAAAAGGGAATCTAGACCCTCAACCCAATTTAGCTTCACCATACAAGGCCAGGGCTTCATTCTTAAAAAAGTTAATTGAAAACCCAGAGATGTCATTAAATAATTTCAGAGTGGACAATAACGACGGAAAGGCAATTTGTGGATCACTAAAATAAAGAATCAGGTCATCGGTAAAGGCCAATACCTTAATCTCATGAGCACCAACAAAAATACCTCTCCATGTTGTGTCTCTAAGAAATGTATGGATCAAAGGATCCAGGGCAAGATTAAAAAGCAATGTAGAGAGGGGGCATCCCTGCCGTGTGCCTCCCTATAAAGTGAAGGAGGGGGAATTAACACCATTAATAGTTAAATGAGCAGTCGGTTGGGCGTAAAGCATGCGGAAGATACCAGTGAACTGTGGCCCAAACTGCTGAACATGTAACACACGTAATATATGTGACCAGGAAAAATGATCAGACGCCTTATTAGCGTCATAGCTGACCACTACAGCCTCTTTATTACTGGAATATCTATTACTGGTCAGAGCCGTGAGCAGCGTACGGACATTGTGCACAGATGTTCGGCATCGCACAAATCCTGTCTGAGCAGGGTGTAATATCCTAGGCAACACAGATTGAAGATGTAAGGCAATCAATTTGGTAAATAGTTTCAGATCCTGATTTAGAAGAGAGATCGGTCTATAGGATTGTACTAACGCGGCATCCTTCCCTGGTTTCGGGAAAACTACTATCCTAGCATCATTAACACCACGCGAGGGATAGTGACCAGTTAATAAAGCGTTAAATAAGGTTAGGAGATGGGGCATTAAATGGGACAAAAGGAGTTGATAATATTTAGCTCCGAAGCCATCTGGGCCAGGAGACTTGCCTTTAGGGAGTGATTTAATCAAGGAGTGGAGTTCAGGCTCTGTTACTGGGACTACAAGGGAGTCTCTTTCCGCATCAGTCAAAGTAGGAAGGTGTGCATCGACAAGAAACTGCATACCTAGCATGAGAGAATCTGGAGGGGCCGTGTAAAGCTCCTGATAGTAATGTAGAATGTGTTCAGAGAAATGGGGGCATGGGAATCCGCGTTAAGCTGAAGGATATAAGAAGGTAAGTTATATATTAGTACTAGATTGGTTAGCAACCTACCAGGTTTATTAAAACCTCAGAAATATCTATTACGCTGAGCATTGTGTGAGTACTGAGTACGGTCTGTGCACAGGGCATCATATGCATGTTTCGCGGCAAGATAAGCTTGATGATTATCTAAGGACTCATTAAGTAACAGTGTATCCTAAGTTGTTGCCAAGGCATGGCTCAGTTTGTCTAATATAGCAGCCAATAATTTGCATTTCCTGGACACATACTCGATAGTCTGGCCATGGATCACTGGTTTAGATGCTGACCAAAACAAATTAATATCATCTAAGTGTTCAAGATTGTCATCCACATAATTAAAAAAAGCCTGCTCAATATGGTTACGAAAATCAGTTGACTTATGGAGATAGCTAGGGAATCTCCAATTGCAAGAGGTCAGAAGGGGGGTATCTAATAATAAGGTGAACCAAACAGGAGCATGGTCAGAAATGTCTATAAGTGCTATTCATGAATCAGCTACACGCTGATATAGAGAGGGATAACAACCAAAAATCTATCCGTGAGGATGTAATATAGTAACATAGTATCTAAGGTTGAAAAAAGACAATTGTCCATCGAGTTCAACCTATTTGTGGTCTCCTATGCACGATTATTTTGTAGAAAATTTTGACTGAAGTTGATGACTGCCGTTACATTTTACCCCTCTTTTTTATAATAACCATAGTGCATGACTATGCCCCGTAACCCTGGATATCCTTATCCATTAGGAATTTATCTAACCCATTCTTATAGGTGTTGACTGAGTCGGCCATTACAACTCCCTCAGGCTGGGAATTCCAAACACGTATCGTCCTTACCGTAAAAAAGACTTTACGCAGTATTGTGCGGAATCTCCTCTCCTCTAACCTGAGCGAGTGTCCACGAGTTCTCTGTGTTGCTCTAACCAAAAACAGGTCCTGCGCAAGATCTGTATATTGTCCCCTTATATATTTGTAAATGTTGATCATGTCCCCTCTTAATCTCATCTTTTCCAGTGTAAACATGCCTAGTCTTGCAAGCCTTTCCTCGTATTCCAGCGTCTCCATACCCTTAATTAGTTTGGTCTCCGGCTTTGAACCTTTTCTAGCTCCAGGATATCCTTTTTGTAGTAAGGTGCCCAGAATTGCACACAGTATTCAAGGTGTGGCCTCACAAGTGATTTATATAACAGAAGTATAATACTCTCATCCTTAGCATCAATTCCCCTTTTTATGCATGCTAATATCTTATTAGCCTTCTTTGCTGCAGTCCTACTTTGGGTACTACTGCTTAGTTTGCTATCTATGAGGACACCTAAGTCCTTTTCCAGTACAGAATCCCCTAATTTTACCCCATTTAGTAGGTAGGTGTTATTTTTGTTCTTGTTACCACAGTGCATTACCTTACACAGTGCATTACCTTACACTTGTCTGTATTGAAGCGCATTCTCCATTTCGCTGCCCAAGCTTCTAATTTAACTAAGTCATTCTGAAGCGACTCAGTATCTCCCTGCGCATTTATAACTTTACACAATTTGGTATCATCTGCAAAAATTGACACCATGCTCTCTAGACCTTCTGTTAGGTCGTTAATGAAAATATTGAACAATAGCGGTCCTAATACTGAGCCTTGCGGCACACCACTTAGCACTTCAGTCCAAGTTGAAAAAGATCCATTAACCACAACGCGCTGCTCCCTATTATCTAACCAGTTTTTGACCCAAGTGCATATTGTGTTTCCTAGACCTGATTCTTGTAGCTTATAGATAAGTCTCATGTGTGGTACAGTGTTGAATGCTTTGGCAAAATCTAAAAAGATTACATCCACCTCTTTACCCTGATCTAGGTTTGCGCTTACTGTTTCATAAAAGCCAAGTAAGTTGGTTTGACAGGATCTGTCCTTCATAAACCCATGTTGATTCCTTTTAATGACCTTATTGACTTCAAGGAACTTCTGAATACTATCTCTTAGAATACCTTCCAATACTTTCCCCACTATAGATGTAAGACTAACTGGTCTATAATTACCTGGTTCAGCTTTTCTTCCCTTTTTGAATATAGGCACTACTTCCGCTATACGCCAGTCTTTGGGAACCATACCTGATATTATTGAATCCTTAAAGATCAAAAATAGCGGTTTTGCAAGTTCAGAGTGAAGCTCCATTAGAACCCTTGGGTGAATACCATCGGGACCTGGTGACTTATTCATCTTTAAATGTTTTAATCGGTCACAGACTACTTCCTCGCTTAAATAAGTACCTATCAGTGGGATATTCTCATTATTGAGATTATGTGTTAGTCCCTGAATTGGGTTCTCTCTAGTAAATACTGTTAAAAAAAACTCATTTAGTGTGTTCGCTATGTCATTATCATTTTTGCTTAAGACTCCCAACTTGTCTTTTAAAGGGCCTATACTCTCCTTCTTTAATCTCTTGCTATTAATGTATTTAAATAATTTTTTGGGATTCGCTTTGATTTCCTTTGCTACTAGTTTTTCAGTTTCTACTTTAGCCGCTCTTATTTCCTTTTTGCATATTTTGTTATATTCCTTATAGTGCTGAAATGACTCTGCTTCCCCATCAGATTTGTATTTTTTAAATGCTTGCCTTTTCTTGCCCATAAGTTCCTTTATCTTTTTGTTAAGCCACATCGGTTTATGATTTTTATTCCTTTTTTTGCTGCTCGTAGGAATAAATTTGAGTGTATTTTTAGGTAGCAGGAATTTTAGTACCTCCCATTTTTCCGTAGTATTTTTTCCTAAAAACAAACCTTCCCATTCAATATCCCTGAAAAATACCCTCATCTTTTCAAAATTCGCTTTGCTAAAGTTTAGAGTCCTAGTTGAGCCAGTATAGGGTTGTTTATGAAAACTGATATTGAATGTGTGATGAGGATGTGAGTAGAAGGTGTATTCACGTGAGGTAGGATGTTGGCACCTCCAGGGATACAGAGTTGTAAGGAGTCAAGAAGCAGCTGTAGGGAAGGGTCATACGTGCGTCTATCGCCACCAATAGAGGAAGATCTATCCAATCCTAAAGAAAGCACATTATTGAAATCCCCTCCCAATATAAGTGGCCCCTCCACCCAGCCCTGAAGTTTTACAAATAGTTCAGTAAAGAAAAGATCATTTGGGGAAGTAGGGGCATAAATAGTAGCTAAAGTGTACAAAGACTCACACAATATTATCTTGAGAAATAGAAAACGACCCTCGGTGTCTATCCATGTATCCCTAATAGTAAAATGTAAATGTTTTCTAAACAAGATAAGGACTCCCCTATGTTTGGTGGTGAATGTGGCAGCCCTATAATCACCCAGCCAATTGTCTCTTAAGACATTAGGATCCTTGGCATCCCAGAGTGTCTCTTGGAGAAATGCCACATCAGGTTTTAAACGTTTGAGATGAGTTAAAACCTTACGCTGCTTGATCGGGGAGTTCAGCCCCTCCACATTCCATGGCACAAATTTAAGACATTTTTGCACCCTAGTGGCATTATTGTGGGAATCAGCCATATCAGACTATACCCGCCCTAGGCCAGGAAAAAGACACAGGTTTCCATTGTGATCGTCCCTTACCCATCCCAGCGAGCAGGCAATAGGGACACAGTAGCAGCTTATGATATTGTATGAACAGCAAAAATCAGTAGCAATTCATGCCTGTAACATTCCAAATGAATGAAAGGAACAGTAGCTTTAACATTTTTAGAACCAGAGAAGGCGAACCATGGGGACACCCATATAACACACAGACATAAAACAGCCAAGAAAAGGGGAAGAGAAGAAAAGCAGAGAGAAGAAGTAAGAAAGCGGCCAAAACCCAAGGCAGGTCAAGAACCACCCAGTAGTGAAATGGCGGGAGAGAACAAGAGGGTGTAGAGTAAGAAAGAAGAATCAGTTCCTCCAGAGGCGGAAAGATACAATGCAAAGACAACAGATAAACCACAATATTAGGTGGACGAAAAAACATGAACAATATTGGTAAAAACCATAACCTAAGTAAACTGAATGTAAAGCAAATAGAGGATACAATGTCCGGTAGTCACATAGTGGTCACTCCTTATCAGACGCACGTGTCGGAGATGCAGACGAGAGTGAGTCCACAAAGTTCTTTGCAGTGCGAAGAATCAAAGGAGAACATTTTTCCATTGTGGGACACCCTCCATTTTGCAGGATATAGCAAAACAAAGTGGAGATTCGTGTCAAATAGGCGTTTACAAACTGGAGCATAGTCTCTTCTCTTCATGGAGACCATGTAGGAAAAGTCCTGGAACAGCAACAATTTGACATCGTGGTACCACAATTCAGAGTGTTTCCTGTATGCCTCAAAAAGCTGGACCTTGTCCACATAATTTAGCAACTTCATTATTACCAAGCCGGGGGGGGGACAGGCCGAGAGGCCTGTCTGTCAGAGCCGATACGGTGGACACATTCCACAATTAGCGAACCAGTACTGAAAGTGGTGCCTAGTTCCTGTGGGAGCCAATCCGGGACTAGCTTCATGAGTTCAGCAGGCTTGACCGATTCTGGAAGGCCTATGATGCGGGCATTGTTCTATCTATTTCTGTTCTCCAAGTCCTCTAGCTCATCCTGCATGGAGGCTACAGCTTTTTCATGGTTAGATATGGTAGAGTGCGCAGTGGTCAGCTCATCCTCTAAATCTGAAATCCTTTGTTCTGCCTCAGATAGACATTGCTCATTTTGTGTGAGCTGAGTAAGAGCAGAGTCTAATTAATTTTGCAGAGAGGCCAATTTTTGATGAAGCAAAGTAGCCAGAAGGTGTGTAAGTTCTTGTGTGGAAATGAACTAACAGCCTCTGAGATTGGAACGGCCAATTCCATTAATTTAGGGCTAGTGCTGGAACCTGTGGCCGGTAAGACAGGGGAGCCAGGAGAAGGAAGATCTTTACCTCGCCCCTTCTCAGTCTGGTTGTCCCTAAGGCCCTTTGGGGGCTTCGCCACAAACTTATCCATGATAGCGGCCGTAGAAGGTTGAAATCAGAGCCAGGCAGTCTGATGCAAAGAGGCGGTGAAGAATCCAAACAATGCCAGTACAATAGTATAAGCAGTATAAAGAGGCAATCTGTAAATCACCAATAACAAGTATAATCAGTGTGTTGAGGGAGCAGGAAGACCTTTGCTATAGTGTCTCACAAACAACAGCCTTTAGCAGGATACAGCAGCTTGTGGCTTGTGAGGAAGGCAGTCCCTGATAGACTGCATGCAGCTGTAACAATGCTGGCCTGCCAGCGGTGTATTAGGAGCAGCAGGGGGGCCTCCAGAAACTCACCTCTACACCCTTGTTCTTATACAGCAGAGGGGGGAAAGTTGAGAGAAGCCGCTGTGCGGCTGAGGCAGAAGGAGAGGAAAGAGCCGCAGTAGCGCCAGGCTGATCCAAGATGGCGGCTGTGGCAGCGCCCTACAGATGTAGGGCTGGAGATCCAGTGTTTTGGAGGTACAGGGAGATGACGAGTCCCCGCAGTCAATTCCAGGACTCTCACAGGCACTGGGGGTGACAGTGTCCAGGGTCTCCCGCACTCTACCACTTGTGGAAGATAACGGAGCCGGGAGTCAGCGGGGAGCTCTGCAAGCCAGCGGCCGTTCAGCACGGTCCGCCCTCCAGAAGTCAAGAATAGTAACTTTATAGCATTACTACAGGATTTGGAAGGCCTAAATTACCTGGTTAGGTAGAAGTAAGGTCTCCACCGAGATTGTCCATTTAGGCCCTTTCCTATGTTTTCTCCAAACGGGCCTGGAGGCGTGCTTGCACTTGGGTTCGTTGAAGGTACAGGTCTCCATCTTATCATTTTACCCCAGAAACGTTTGCCTTCTATTCCGGAATTTCAGACGTTTTAGCAGGTGGTGTTATGACTGTATCCTCCTTTTGTACCACCTATGGCACCTTGGGATTTAAAACTTGGTTTTGGAGTTCCTCCAGTCTTCCTTGTTTGAACCTTTGGAGACTACAGACTTAAAATATCTCTTCTGGAAGAGGGTGTTTTTCCTGGCTTCAGCTACTGAGCTAGGGAGCTTATCTTGCCGTCCTCCGTATCTGATTTTCATAAGGAAACCCGCCAGACTTCTTCCAGAAGGTGGTTTTCAACTTTTCATTTGAATCAGCCGATTGTGGTGCAAGTTTTGTAGGACGGTTTTCCTGTTCCTAGAATTTTTTACGTTGTGAGGCCCCTTCGTATTTCTGTTCAGCGAACAGCAAATCAGACTCAATTGTTGTCTTGTAGGACACAAATAAATTGGCCTGGTCTGGACTTCCGGTTCCGGCTGCTATGTGAACGGCAGCGTGAGGAGAGAGCTCCGTGCTGCCCGCCAGCTACCGCATCTTTAACTAGGCTATTAGCCTCCAACGACCGCCGCAAAAGCCTCCCCACTGCAGCCAAAAGCCGGGACCGCTGTATGGAGCGGTATTTTACGCCGAACATGCCCGCCAGAAAGAAGGAGAAAGAAAAAGAAAAGCGCCGCGCAGAATCCAAAATGGCGCCGGACGCCGGAGCTCTGCTGCACGCTCCATCCCCTTCTCCTACACCCACCCTGCACAGCCTGCCTGAGGTCCCATCTGCATCAGCCACCCAGGTCAGTGACCCCAAGACTATACCCTCAGGGGACCAAATCTTATTTACCCCAGCAACACCTGTCACGTATAATGACATGGTGGGGGCTATCCGCATAGCCATGGGTCCTCTGTTACAGGCTCAGACGGCAGATATAAGTAAACAGATAGCGCAGCTCTCACACAGAGTGTTACAAACCGAACAACGTACTGGGGAATTATTCCAAGACGTATCTGTGCTTAAGCAGGACATGCAGCATATCACTAAATCACAACACCAGATTTGGAATAAACTGGATGATCTTGAAAATCGATCTCGCAGATCGAATCTCCGTGTAATAGGTCTCCCAGAAACACTTAAAGGCACCGAATTATACACATTTCTGCGAATCACTCTACCCGAGTTACTCGGTATATCCGCTGCCTGCAACGATATGGTGATCGAGCGTGCACACAGACTTGGCGCCCAGAAAACACATGATGGGGCCAGACCACGAGTGGTGCTTTTTAAATGTCTAAATTTCTTACATAAAGAGGTGATTTGGAGGGCATCCCGCAAAACACGCAATATTACATGGAATTCCTATAAGATTCTGTTGTTCCAGGACTATTCAGCAGAACTTTCCAAAGCACGAAAAGCTTTCTCTCCCCTTTGCTCTCATCTCATTCAGCAAAACAGAAAGTTTTCCCTATTGTATCCCGCACGATTACGCATATACTCAGGCACATCCTTTGCTGACTTTCTCTCCGTAGCGGACGCTGAAGCCTTCTTGAAAGAAGAAGAGAATTACGCTGACACGCCTGATGACAATGATGAGAATTGACACAATACCAGTTGTTTACTCACATTATATTCCACCAACCTAAACCTGAATGTGCCGGTCATCACTCTCTAGGTCACACATTAATACACCCCCCGGACACTTCATTACCTATGTGTGTCCACACCGGCACATACTTGGGACTTCTGCACTGTAATATGATAGACATTCATATACCTCCAGGCATAGTTTCTGCCTACGACCAAAAGGCAATACAACACTGCTGCGGGACGATTCCCAGACTACTAACCCGATCTTAATGCTGGCGGGATCGGCGAGGGCACGCTCTGTCCTTGTTCTGATCCTTACATGTATGCTAGTATACCACGGAAGTCATGAAGCACTCATATTCATGTTTAAAATTGTTGGCTAAATGCCTTGTAAGTACCCCTTTGCTAGTCAGGGGGTTACTTTCCTTTTACTTACAAAGTTATGTTCTTGGTACAGATAATTCTAACTGTACCATTTTGTTCCCATTCTCACAACTTTCTTTCCTCCTCTTCTACCCCCCCTCCACTTTCCCAGTTATCCCCCCTCCACACAGAGCAATGCCATTGTATTACTGTACATTTAGAGTATGCCTACTTCTAACCACGTATAATATGAATAATGTCTACAATTAAATTAGGTTCCTGGAATATTGGCGGGATTAACTCGCCGCAGAAAAGGAAGAAAATACTATTGTACCTGAACAAACTGAAACTAGATATTGTATACCTGCAGGAAACACACTTAGTGGCATCTGAAATATTGAAGCTTAATACTTTGAAATGGAAAGTACCAGCTGCTTCTCCATTTTCCTCTAAAGCCAGAGGAGTGGCGATCTTAGTCAAGAACACAATCCCTATTGAACTCACATCAGTGAAGGAAGAACCTGAAGGTAGATATATTTTATGTAATGTGTTATTGAACCGCCGCCCGTACCTATTGTGCAATGTATATGCCCCCAACACCAAAATACCTACTTTTTTACGTAAAATGCTAAATATTCTCACACCACTACATGACACACCTCTCATTCTGGGTGGCGACTTCAACATGATCACCTCTCCACAACTAGATAAACAAGTCACAGGCACTGGGGGCACCTCCCTACCCAAAAAAGGTATATCATGGTTTACACAATCCCTACACCTTTTAGACACCTGGAGGTCATTTAACCCCATAGAAAAAGACTATACGTGTCTCTCTGCAGCACATGGAACATTGTCTCGAATAGACTATGTTTTTATTTCTGACCACCTACTGCCCCGCATTCGCGAGGTCATGATGGAGCCCATTGCGCTGTCTGACCACGCGGTAGTTTGGATAGAACTACACATGCATACTGAGAAAAGTTCCTTCCGATCTTGGAGATTCCCATCCTCGCTATCCCACTCCCTTACTTTTAAGAATAAACTTGAATCAACCTGGGACTCATTTTGCGACACCAATACCGAAACCCTCACAGACTCACCTCAGATGTTTTGGCAAGCCTCAAAAACAGTCCTTAGAGGCGAGATTATCTCATATACTTCCCAAACATACAAATCCCTAAACTATGAATACATACAGGCACAGTCTACTTTGACAGACTCATTCCAATCCTATAAATCTGACCCGACTCCGAATAACAGAACCCTATACCACTCAGCCAAACGAGAATTCGATAGCTTACTTCTTAAAATGGAGTCTAGATATTCCTTTAAAAAAGATGCTAGATTCCACCAGTTTGGGAACAAATCCGGCAAATTACTCTTACACCTTCTACAAGGCCAACGACCACCGAAATTGATACATCCCCTCAAGACTCCTGGAGGGTCACTCACTTCCACCAATGCCCAAATTGCCCAGATCATGCACCAATATTACAACACCTTATACTCCAAACCAACCACACCCTCTTCCTCTTCCCAGACCCAAAGCTTTTGGAATGATTTACCCATACCACAACTTGACCCCAACTTAGGTGCCGCACTAACGGCGGCTGTAACTGAGACGGAGGTCTCCCGGACCATAGCTCACCTGAAACCCGGGAAGGCCCCAGGCCCAGATGGCCTTTCCTCTGAATTCTACAAACTATTAGCACCTAAACTGACGCCTTTACTAACGAAGGTTTTCAATAATATTCTCTCCACAGGACAACTACCCCTATATTTTAACTCTGCCACAATTACCATCCTACCCAAGCCGGGCAGAGACCTGTCGGACCCTGGCTCTTATCGCCCAATCTCCCTGCTTAACCTGGATTACAAAATGTTGACAAAAATACTTGCAGAAAGACTCAAACTAGTACTGCCTTCAATCATTCATGGAGACCAGACTGGTTTTATCATGGGCCGCACCTCCACGGTGAACATTAGAAAGGTCCTATCGGCAATTATTACTTCCCAGTGTGCCATGCCCACTGTTCCCGCAGCTATACTATCTTTAGATGCGGAGGAAGCTTTTGATATGGTACACTGGGATCACTTATTTGACACAATGTCTAGATTTGGACTTCCTCCCCGTTTTATAGACTACATAAGAATCCTATATAATAACCCTGACTCGAGAATCCTCTGCAATGGTTTTATGTCACAACCTTTTCGTATCCAACGGGGTACCCGCCAGGGATGCCCGCTATCCCCACTCCTATTTGCATTGGCATTAGAACCACTAGCCATATCAATTAGACAATCCCCCCAATACCATGGCATTAAAGTGGGTGATCTTGACCTCCGTCTCTCATTATTTGCCGACGACATGTTGCTACTAATGTCCCACCCAGATTTAACACTGCCAACAGTTTTTGACCTAATCAATGCCTTTGGTACATTCTCTGGCTATTCCATAAATATACATAAATCAGAATTACTCCCACTGAACGGCCCACCCACTTATTTAGATACACACGGCCCGTATAACACCATTAAAATAGCTACTAAAGCTATAAAATATCTAGGGGTACAAATACCCATGCATCTCCGAGATCTGTATAATCTGAATTTCACTCCGGTTATCAAGGCTATCTACAAGAAACTGGATAACTGGACATCTCTCCCACTCTCAGTATTGGGTAGAAATGCATTGATCAAGTCGGTAATCTTTCCCCAATTGTCATACCTAATACAATTGCTCCCCCTACGTATGCCAAAATCAGACATACAATTGGTGGAATCCCTGTTCAGTAAATTCCTTTGGAAAGGAGGCAAACCTAGAATAGCAGGTAAATTCTTGCAACTACCACGTGAGGGAGGGGGTGTCGGTTTTCCGGACATATCTCTTTTTTCTCAATCGGTTCACTTTAGATATGTACTAGATTGGTTCTATGAACGCAGTATGTTCACCTGGTTTGAATTAGATTGTGCTCTCTTTGCCCCATTCTCTCCTTGCGCTTTGCTACACACACCCAGCTCCATGATCCCAGATAAAATACGTTTCCACGTGCTGTTCAGAGACATTTACCTGTCTTGGGGTGCAATTAACAGGAAATTATCTAGAAACCCAATGTACTCTCATTTTCTACCTCTATGGGGTAATCCACTTTTCTCACCAGGCATGGAGGATGCAATCTTCCACCGCCTACAATTAAAAGGCATAAAGAAAATTGCAGACGTATTTGACCCGGGTGGAACTCTATTACCATTTCTCTCTTTACAAGAGAGATTTGGTTTACATGCCTCACACTTCTATGCCTACCTCCAAATGCGACACTACATTAACTCGCTGCCCCCAGCGATGAGCGACGCCACCTTGTCCGACCCTCTCTTCCCATTGCTGAATATATCATGCTCCCGCCCGTACAAAACCAGATACTTATACAAAGACTTACTCAATACCACACGCGACAAATTACAAAACAAAATTGCAACTTCTTGGTGTAGATTTATTCCAAGTATTACAAATTCAGAATACATATTCCAACATTATAATAAAACATTACAGATACTGAAGACATCCTCCCTACAAGAGATTCATGTTAAAACTGTGTACAGGGCATATATCTCCCAGGCACAGAGACGACATTTCGTAGCGGAAGAGACTGGAAGTTGCATGAAATGCTTTCACTCTTCGGCAACCTTTTTCCACAACTTCTGGGAATGTGGTATCATTAAAAAGTTCTGGAATAAAATAGTACAATATATTAACAATAATCTTGGAATAAAAGCTACACTACATCCACAGGCATTACTACTGACAAACTTCTCGGTATGGGACTTAGACATATCCCAAACACACCTTCACCCATTCCTAACTATGCTAGTAACTATTGCAAAAAAGGTTATTCTCCAGAAGTGGATATCTAAACACACCCCAACTCTGTCAGCAGTACACACTATACTTCTCAAGGTTTTATATATAGAACGTTTTTCTACCATAGCTGACTCAGAAGGAGGTGTGAAAAAATTTTACAAACGGTGGAGCCCCTATATTAACACCCTTTCACATGCAGCTCAAGAACAGATCTTTTCCAGATTTGATTCCACTGATTGGTATTTACATCGGAAAGGGCAAATGACGCCTTAACTATATACTGTGCTGATGGGTTATGATGTTGGAGTACTGTGTCCGGCGGTTGATCTTGATCTGTATCAATAAGAAAATTGCTAATCTCATATATCCAGATATCGATTTATGCCACTATATCCCTCCCCCATTAAAATGTCTACCATGCATACTGATATCAACTACACTAGAATGCACGCGCCTAGTGATTATATAGCTAGGCATTGACTACTCCTACCCCACCTCTCCCTCTCCCCTTTCTCCCCCTCTTCTCTTCTCTTACTCTGTCTTCTCTGTTATGTTAAATTTAGATGTCAGCCCTAAGACTGTATGGACTTGCATCTTACACAATAAGTTCATGGGTCCTCCATAAGATAACTATATGTTCCAATTATGTCATATTATCTGACCCGATTATACCTACCCATGATTGACCATGTTGGTCCATATTTTGTCTACTGCAAATGTTTGTTACTTCATTTATGAAAACTCAATAAACATTATTTGAAAAAAAAAAAAAAATTGGCCTGGTCTGCTTCCAAACAGGCTCTGACTCGGTGGATCTAGTTCGCAATTCGACAGATTTAGGGGTCATCTTCTCGCACATTGCCTTTTTTCTTTAAGGCACAGTTCACAATTTCGGTAGGCGTTTCCTGTACGCCGGCCCGAGGGTTTACACTGCTATGTGCTTGTGTCAGGCTGTTACTTGGTCATGTAACCAATCTTTCATCAGGTTGATATCTTTGCAGCTTGTAAAGCTCAGTTTGGACAATTCATTATACAGGGTGGACAGCACTGTCCGGCCCCGTTATGGGAGCTTTGTCCCCACTGTATTTAGCTACTCCATGAATGTAAGAAAAAATGGGATTTTGGTACTTACCGATAAATCCTTTTCTCGGAGTCCATAGGGGATGCTGGACGCCCACCCTATGCTGTCTTTTTTTTTACCTGTAAGCCTGTGTATTTTATGGTAAATTAGTTGCTGTGACTGTTACAGGTTTCCTGTTCTACTGTTCAGGTTATACTTGTTCTCTGTTCTGCCTTGGTTCTTCTCCTCTCCAACTATGTTCCTCTCTCTATGGGCACAGTTTTCTAGACTGGCTAGGGGGAAGGGACACAGAGGGGAGGAGCCATACACTTTAAAATTTTAAAGGGCACCGGCTCCATGTACCCCGTCTATACCTCCCCCCCCCCCTTACACACACACACACTGTATCTAGCTACCCCAGCGTCCCCTATGGACTCCGAGAAAAGGATTTATCGGTAAGTACCAAAATCCTGTTTTTGCATGCAAACTGTAGTGGGGCTGGGACTGCCAGTCACAAGTCTTTGTACATAAAGGGCCCAGGATGACTATTATAGGAAAGGAGAAGAACAACAAGAGAGGGTTGGAGAGGTAGAGTGACATGTAGAGTGTAATTAAGGGCTCAACAGAAAGAAGGTGAAATGCAGACTGACAGGATGTGACTGAATATTGCAGTACGTTTTCTATATCAATTAGAATTTGAGAATTTCTTTTAGATTCAAAGAAATATTCCATTGTATTGTTTATTGAATTATAAAATAGAACAATTAATTTGCTAGCCATATGTATGAGCTATTATAGCTAATAAAATATTAGCATAGAAGATAAACATCTAAGATAGATGATACAGTAGGAGATGTATGAAGACTTCTAAAGAGTGGAGAAGTTGCCCATAGCATCAATCAAATTCTATATCTTTTTATAGAATGTACTTGATAAATGCTAGCTAGATCCTGATTGGTTGCTATGCTTCTATTTTAACCGCTTCCCTGTACCACATGTAAACACATACTGTATACACACTATGGTTAATTTCTGTTATGAACCTATTAACCTACTATTATATTTTTGGATACAAAAGGAAGACAATTTTTTCTCAGTATAAGCGCCCAATGTAAATGTCAAAATAAAAATAACATATACGTCCCTTGAGGGTATTCGGTATGGTGATCCTCAGTAGTTCAACGAATGTCCTCAGTTGATGTAATTAGTGTCCAGTCATTATTACATGGAAAGAAACAGACATACAATGTGTACTAATGTTTTTTAAATAATATTAAATACACAAGAAGTCCTTTATCCCATCATCATAGCAGAAAGGCAGTAGCATGGATAGGGGATCTGTATAAAGTGCGTACCCCAACTCACACTAGGAAGAACGGATATGTGCACATAAAGGTTTCTTTTAAAATTCTTCACCCTTGCTGTGTATCCTCCACCATGAAGTATGCATAGATGAGCATACCTAAACTCACTTAAAAATGAAGATGAACCAAGTGTATAAAGGTATCTTTCACATCTATTTCTATATCAATAAAGGTGCGTACCACACTCACAGAATGAAGTGTGGAGATGTTCCTATCAAGGTATCTTTTGGATCCGCAACTATTTCAGACCTCAGGATGCCAGTGCGTGGTTGGACAGTTATAAATCCAAAAGGAATGAGAAAAATGGTGCCAATCAATCCATTTAAAAAAAAAATGTTTTAATTAATACAAAATCCCATGGCTTGTTAAAGCTGCCCTGCGCACATTTCAAACATCCCAAAAATCCCCTTGACCTCTTTGTATTGTATTTTTGGGTTGTGAGAATAAACTGGAGTACCCAGAGCAAACCCACGCAACCATAGGGAAAATATACAAACATCGCCCCCAAAAACTATAACACATGAGACACAACAAGCTACATGCAAACAGCATTGTCTGTATTACTTCCTCTTATTTATTGCCACTATATTTTCCATCACGAGTACAATTAATAAGATTACTTTCCTCATCACTAAATTGTTTTTGTTTTGTTTTTCTTAAATAAAAGTGTGTTTACTGTAATTACTTGGATGTCATTATGAACACTTCATACTGAGAAAACAGGAAGTTTTCAGCATAAAGAGATATGATTGGAAATTTGTTTTCTCCTGTTAAAGTAATTTAAAAGTTAATAATTGAATGTACTGTCATTTGCAGAAGACTGTGCAGAGGATGCATTAGGAATGTTGTTATTATCAACTGTACATAAAGCCTGTTACACGTTGCACACTGATATGTATTACTACGTGATAAATTATTGATTACAGAAAAACATGACCACAATACCCTTAAAACAGTATCTTCTAGTTATGCCTGCTTGGTTTGCTGCTTATGTTGTGACAATCCAATATGCGTGTGTGACATGTGGTGTGTATATATGTGTATATATATATATATATATATATATATATATATGTCGTGTAGGACCGGCACTCACCTCTCATAGAAACTTTGCTCCGGTGCCCTCTGAAAATAGTCAATATATATATAGTCTGTAGAAGGCGGCACTCAGAGACTTTCACAAATTCTGAAACGTGCTTTTAATGTGCGTCAACGTTTCGGGAGACGTACTCCCTTCCTCAGGACACAGCAAACAAGTGAAAATACAGTGCAAACACAACATTTAAATAACTTACCATCCCCCAGCCCGCCAACCTCCGTCGCGACCAGCGGCGTCCCGTTCCATGGCGCCCGCACTTCCGGGTTCGACAACTTCCGCCCCCCCCCCCCCCCGGAGTGATGTCATTCCGTGGCCGGGCGACGCGGCCGCAGGGAGGGTGCACGCAGCGCGTCTGCGCTTGTTGCTATGGGGATACAGTGCTATGGAGACAGAACAAAACAAAACACACAGATAAACGTGATATGTAAAATACGACCACTAGAAGTGGAAAAAGTGACAACAACTATACAGTAGTTAAAACCCATAGTGCACCACACATGCACTATCTTTACAGTATTGGTGCAATATCGATCATATTAAGTGCATGATAAAAACAAAAAGCAAATAGTCATGATAAAAACATTGTGTCACACACCACTGACTGTTATGTTGAGCCACTGTAATGAACCCATTTTAGGGTAACCACCTATTGGGCTATTATACAAACTAACGGGCACACATCTCAAAAAATGGCTCTCAAAAGATCTCTATTATGGGGACTGTCAGATGAAAATAACCTTCAAACTGGATACACTGTATAATACCTGCTATACTACTTCACCCTTGGCACACCTTGATCACTTTCACAGGAAGCTGCTTAGGCTCAAATATATATATATATATATATATATATATATATATATATATATAAATAGTATTTGTATTCGGCACTCATGAAATCAAAATCGCAGTCAGCTTGCCCGGTGCCCTCTAAATCAACTTTGCAGGTTGAAGATATAAGCACAATGAAGCGGCACTCCAGGACTTAATTCAAATAAACTGGTCCAGTCTCCCGGTTTTTCAAAATCGGGAGACTGGACCCGTTTATTTGAATTAAGTCCTGGAGTGCCGCTTCATTGTGCTTATATATATATATATATATATAGAGAGAGAGAGAGAGAGAGAGAGAGAGAGAGAGAGAGAGGGCCAGATGTACTAAGCTTGAAAAGTGATAAATATCACTGTGATAAAGCACCAGCCAATCGGCTGCTAACTGTCATTTTTCAAACACAGCCTGTGACATGGCAGTTAGGAGCCGATTGGCTGGTGCTTTATCACAGTGATATTTATCACTTTTCAGGCTTAGTACATCTCCCCCAGAGAGAGAGAGAGAGAGAGAGAGAGGAACGTTTCTAGACATTTTGGCTGCCAGTGCGAACACTAGTGGTGTGGCCTTGCTGTAATAGGCGTGGCTTTGCTGCGACGGTGTGACCTTGCAGGAAAAGGCTACTTTTCATCGACATAGTGTCCCTTATACCATATTATGCCCCCACTGCAATGCCCCTAACACCACATTATGTCCCCACATGCCCCTGTCACCATATTATGCCCCTACTGTAATGCCCCTGACACCATATTATACCCCCACTGTAATGCCCCCACATGCCCCTGTCACCATATTATGCCCCAACTGTAATGCCTCTGACACCATATTATGCCCCCACATGCCCCTGTCACTATATTATGCACCCTACTGTAATACCAGAGTACCTGCTCGTTGTCAAAGGGATTCTGCTCATTGTCGGGGGATGCCCCCGGCCACTGCCGCTCTCTGCAGTCCCCAGGCGCTGTTTGCACCTGCTCCCAGTTCAAAGTATTGAAACTGATTTTCTCAAAATGGCCGCTGCTTCCTCTAGTATTCTTAAAAACTGTCTACTATGAGGCAGCTGCCATTTTGGGAGGGACATTTTCAATAGCATTCCAGACAGAATACTGTAAAATGCATTTGCCGTGGCACTCCGTGCAATCACACGGCTCCCTCGGCCCAAGAAATGGGAAATCATCTGTACAGCAGCATAGCCAGGGGACAGGTAGCTGCCCATGCCCCCTACTCTACTTTATCCAGCCATCCACTCCATCTGGCCCCACTTCCCTCTATGACCCAGCTCTCCCCGCTTAGTTCTGGCCCATCCCCCCAGGCTCCTATACTTACCTAGTTCCTCTTCCAAGTCTGTCCTGTGTTCCTCGCAGTGGGGGGCCATTGCAGAGATGTGAAGGAACACATAAGTATTCCTGGCGAACGGGATGCCAGCTGTCAATATCCTGACATCGGCATCCCGCCCGCCAGAATTCCTGCAGTGGGGCAAGCACAAAGAGTCCCTTTGCGGGCTCAGTGACTCGCTGCACGCGCCACAGGTTCTGTTCTCACTCTATGGGTGTCATGGACACACACGAGTGGGAATAGTTCCTGTGCGCCGGGATTCCAGCTGTCTGCACTCTCGGCTGTCGGGATCCCGACCACCGGGATCCCAACATCCGGCAAATTAACTGCATCCCGATAGGACATACCTTATACAAGTATTATATAGATGTATTAGTATATACTATATAATATATAAACATAGAAGGGAGCAGAGCGGCACAAAAAATAGATATTGATAGCATAATGTTGTGCAATAGCCTACATACAGAAATATATCACAAGTAGCCAGTGCAGTAGAGATAGGAAGAGTCAGCATTAAGTGTTTGAAAGTATGACTCAATAGGCCAAATCAGGGGTGTAGCCAGAACTTTGTGGGCCCCATAGCAACATTTTGTAGGAGCCCCTGTCCCAGTGCTTCTAGAGAGACACTTCTCTGCAGCAGTTGTTCATTTTATGCCCTATAATAGTGCCCTGGTTCATTTTCTGAACCATTGTAGAGCCTTATTTAATGTTATGCCCCAAAGTAGTGCCCTAGTTTCTTTTATGAATCGTAGTAGTGCTTAAGTTCACCCTATGTCACATTTCAGAGCTGCCAGTACACATTATGCCGCAGAGTATCCCCAATTCACATTGTGATATATAGTGCTCACCATTCATATTGTGCCTCATTACAGTGCCCCGCTTCATATTATATAACATTAAAATGCCCTCAAGTTCATTTTATACCACACTACAATGCGCAGGTCCAGGGGCATACCTAGATATATTGCAAGCACCAAGGAAAACATTTAAAAGGACCCCTACGTACCACCCAATGGCGAAAAAAGTATATAACACATGTAACTTTGACTGGGAAGGTGGGCCCCTCTCAGCTCTGGGCCCCATAGCAGCTGCACTGCCTGCACCTATGGTAGCTATGCCTTTGGGCCAAATGAAAGTAAAAGTAACATTAATATTATGTGACATATTACAAAACACTGATGTTTTGAAATTTATCAAAATACTTTATTGCTAGTATGTTTTAAGCAAATTTTGAGGGGGTACTCATCTTTATTTTATTGCTACAGTAAGTTCTCCCATTGGGGCATATTTATTCAAAGAAATTTGCGGGATATCCCTAGTAATCATAAATGTTAGAGATCTATAGGATGTATCATGGAGGGAACGCTGCAGAAATCTCTTAAATTGTGGTCCCTTCATTTCTGACCGCAAGGCAACCACTATAATTTCTATGGTGGCTGCTGTACTGTTGGGTTTACCAAGCTTGGCCCGGGCAGCTAACATAATTTGAAGTTGGCGTGCACTGCTGTTAGCCTTTAGTAGCCTATGGGCTACTGTATATTAGTGCAGATCTTTCTGGAGAGGATCAACTAGATCCCTCTCTGTTCACTCTCGGTGACACATGCACAGGCTGACGGCCGTGCATGAACATTAGCTTCAGGAGACCTGAAGTAGGAAGCAGATTAACACTAACAGATTTACATTTTCAATTTGGGAATTTAGGCAAAAATGATTTATCACATTTGCATTAGCAATGCAGATTGTGATAAATCAGGCCCATTGTAACCAAGACAGGTAATTCAGATGTAGCAACAACATGTTTCCTGCAAACAATGTGTGTGTGTGTGTGTGTGTGTGTGTGTGCGTGCGTGCGTGCGTGCGTGCGTGCGTGCGTGTGTGTGCAAGTTTTTTAATTTGTGTTTGTTTTGTAGGAAATTAGCAGACTTGATGCATTTGCCTGTCTTTTGCCTTTTGACGTAGTCTTGTTCGTATTACTTCTTTTACATTCCAGCAATGACTTGTGTACATACTAAGGTGGCCAATCCCGGGCCTATTTCTCCATACAGGGTATCGAGATTGAAAAATTCTCAAAACCGGGATACCCGTGATTGGTTTATTTTCAATGTGTGTTCTGCCCTGCCCTACCCAGCCCACATAACTCATCCGAACGGGTGGGAGTGTGGGTCCTCTTGCTGGAGCAATACAGGCGGTGAAGTATGGGCGGCAAGCTGCGCAGCATGACCTCTGACACGTCACACTGCGCAGTATGCACAGCCGGGGGCAGGGGGAACTCAGCAGAGTGAGCTGGGCAGCGTCTGAGCCTCCTAAGGGTGCTCAGTGTTGCCAAGCATTGAAAAAACAAAGGAGGTTGCCAATCCCGAAATCCCGGGATTGAATCCCAGCCAATTTTTGGACAAAATCCTGGGATCCCGCAGGTCCCAGGATTGGCCACCATAGTATATACATATGCACAGGTCAGCATAATTGCATCTGATGCACTGACCAGCAGTGTATACATAATTACAGCACAGTTGCAAACCCTACTATTGGTAGAATTTCTAGTGGTCCAGGCGCTCAGCTACGTTGTGATGTCATGATGTCACACACTACATTTCTGGACCACAACATAATGGCTGCTCCGTGAGGGAGTTTAGAGCCAGCACCATGGAGCAAAAAGCAAGGCTGGGATAATTGCAAAGAGCCCCATGCTTTAAAATTTGTGGGTGGGTAAGTGGTTCCTCCCCCATCCCCTCTACCAGCTCTGTGGCTAATGATTTGCCAATTAGTAGATGCAGCCCTGCTTACTATTCTTCCCTATAATATGAGTCAGCTTCCATTATGTACCATACCAGTAAGCTCCCTATTCCCTGTTAAGTTAAAAAGTTAATTTTATTATTAGTTTTAGTATAGAGTAATTTTATTAGTGATGTGCACGTGAAATTTTTTGGGTTTTGTGTTTTGGTTTTGGGTTCGGTTCCGCGGCTGTGTTTTGGATTCGGACGCGTTTTGGCAAAACCTCCCTTAAAAATTTTTGTCGGATTCGGGTGTGTTTTGGATTCAGGTGTTTTTTTACAAAAACCCCTCAAAAACAGCTTAAATCATAGAATTTGGGGGTCATTTTGATCCCATAGTATTATTAACCGCAATAACCATAATGTCCACTCATTTCCAGTCTATTCTGAACACCTCACACCTCACAATATTATTTTTAGTCCTAAAATTTGCACCAAGGTCGCTGGATGACTAAGCTAAGTGACCCAAGTGGCCGACACAAACACCTGGCCCATCTAGGAGTGGCACTGCAGTGTCAGACAGGATGGCAGATTTAAAAAATAGTCCCCAAACAGCACATGATGCAAAGAAAACAAGAGGTGCACCAAGGTCGCTGGATGGCTAAGCTAAGCGACCCAAGTGGCCGACACAAACACCTGGCCCATCTAGGAGTGGCACTGCAGTGTCAGACAGGATGGCACTTCAAAAAATAGTCCCCAAACATCACATGATGCAAAGAAAAAAAGAGGTGCACCAAGGTCTCTGGATGGCTAAGCTAAGCGACCCAAGTGGCCGACACAAACACCTGGCCCATCTAGGAGTGGCACTGCAGTGTCAGACAGGATGTCACTTCAAAAAATAATCCCCAAACAGCACATGATGCAAAGAAAAATGAAAGAAAAAAGAGGTGCAAGATGGAATTGTCCTTGGGCCCTCCCACCCACCCTTATGTTGTATAAACATTAAACAGGACATGCACACTTTAACAAACCCATCATTTCAGCGACAGGGTCTGCCACACGACTGTGACTGAAATGACTGGTTGGTTTGGGCCCCCACCAAAAAAGAAGCAATCAATCTCTCCTTGCACAAACTGGCTCTACAGAGGCAAGATGTCCACCTCCTCCTCATCGCCCGATTCCTCACCCCTTTCACTGTGTACATCCCCCTCCTCACAGATTATTAATTCGTCCCCACTGGAATCCACCATCTTAGGTCCCTGTGTACTTTCTGGAGGCAATTGCTGGTGAATGTGTCCACGGAGGAGTTGATTATAATTCATTTTGATGAACATCATCTTCTCCACATTTTCTGGAAGTAACCTCGTACGCCGATTGCTGATAAGGTGAGCGGCTGCACTAAACACTCTTTCGGAGTACACACTGGAGGGGGGGGCAATTTAGGTAAAAGAAAGCCAGTTTGTGCAAAGGCCTCCAAATTGCCTCTTTTTCCTGCCAGTATACGTACGGACTGCCTGACGTGCCTACTTGGATGCGGTCACTCATATAATCCTCCACCATTCTTTCAATGGTGACAGAATCAAATGCAGTGACAGTAGACGACATGTCAGTAATCGTTGGCAGGTCCTTCAGTCCGGACCAGATGTCAGCACTCGCTCCAGACTGCCCTGCATCACCGCCAGCGAGTGGGCTCGGAATTCTTAGCCTTTTCCTCGCAGCCCCAGTTGCAGGAGAATGTGAAGGAGGAGCTGTTAATGGGTCACGTTCCGCTTGACTTGACAATTTCCTCACCAGCAGGTCTTTGAAACTCTGCAGACTTGTGTCTGCCGGAAAGAGAGATACAACGTAGGTTTTAAATCTAGGATCTAGCACGGTGGCCAAAATGCAGTGTTCTGATTTCAACAGATTGACCACCCATGAATCCTGATTAAGCGAATTAAGGGCTCCATCCACAAGTCCCACATGCCTAGCAGAATCGCTCCATTTTAGCTCCTCCTTCAATCTCTCCAGCTTCTTCTGCTAAAGCCTGATGAGGGGAATGACCTGACTCAGGCTGGCAGTGTCTGAACTGACTTCACGTGTGGCAAGTTCAAAGGGTTGCAGAACCTTGCACAACGTTGAAATCATTCTCCACTGCGCTTGAGTCAGGTGCATTCCCCCTCCTTTGCCTATATCGTAGGTAGCTGTATAGGCTTGAATGGCCCTTTGCTGCTCCTCCATCCTCTGAAGCATATAGATGGTTGAATTCCACCTCGTTACCACCTCTTGCTTCAGATGATGGCGGGGCAGGTTCAGGAGTGTTTGCTGGTGCTCCAGTCTTCGGCACGCGGTGGCTGAATGCCAAAAGTGACCCGTAATTCTTCGGGCTACCGACAGCATCTCTTGCACACCCCTGTCGTTTTTTACAAAATTCTGCACCACCAAATTCAATGTATGTGCAAAACATGGGACGTGCTGGAATTTGCCCACATGTAATGCACGCACAATATTGGTGGCGTTGTCCGATGTCACAAATCCCCAGGAGAGTCCAACTGGGGTAAGCCATTCTGCGATGATGTTCCTCAGTTTCCGTAAGAGGTTGTCAGCTGTGTGCCTCTTATGGAAAGCGGTGATACAAAGCGTAGCCTGCCTAGGAACGGTTGGCGTTTGCGAGATGCTGCTACTGGTGCCGCCGCTGCTGTTCTTGCTGCAGGAGGCAATACATCTACCCAGTGGGCTGTCACAGTCATATAGTTCTGAGTCTGCCCTGCTCCACTAGTCCACATGTCCGTGGTTAAGTGGATATTGGGTACAACTGCATTTTTCAGGACACTGGTGACTCTTTTTCTGAGGACTGTGTACATTCTCGGTATCGCCTGCCTAGAGAAGTGGAACCTAGATGGTATTTGGCACCGGGGACACACTAACTCAATAAATTCTCTAATTCCCTGTGAATTAACGGTGGATACTGGACACAAGTTTAACACCACCCAGGCTGCCAAGGCCTGAGTTATCTGCTTTGCAGCAGGATGACTGCTGTGATATTTCATCTTCCTCGCAAAGGACTGTTGGACAGTCAATTGCTTACTGGAAGTAGTACAAGTGGTCTTCCGACTTCCCCTCTGGGATGACGATCGACTCCCAGCAGCAACAACAGCAGCGCCAGCAGCAGTAGGCGTAACACTCAAGGATGCATCAGAGGAATCCCAGGCAGGAGAGGACTCGTCAGACTTGACAGTGACATGGCCTGCAGGACTATTGGCTTTCCTGTCTAAGGAGGAAATTGACACTGAGGGAGTTGGTGGTGTGGTTTGCAGGAGCTTGGTTACAAGAGGAAGGGATTTAGTTGTCAGTGGACTGCTTCCGCTGTCACCCAAAAAATTTTAACTTGTCAATTACTTCTGATGAATGCGCTTCCAGGTGACGTATAAGGGAGGATGTTCCTAGGTGGTTAACGTCCTTACCCCTACTTATTACAGCTTGACAAAGGCAACACACGGTTGACAAATGTTGTCCGCATTTCTGTTAAAATAATTCCACACCGAAGAGGTGATTTTTTTGTAATTTGACCAGGCATGTCAATGGCCATATTCGTCTCACGGACAACAGGTGTCTCCCTGGGTGCCTGACTTAAACCTAGCCACCTCACCATCAGAATCCTCCTTGTCAAATTCCTCCTCAGCGCCAGCAACACCCATATCCTCATCCTGGTGTACTTCAACAGTGACATCTTCAATTTGACTATCAGTAACTGGACTGCGGGTGCTCCTTCCAGCACTTGCAGGGGGCGTGCAAATGGTGGAAGGCGCCACCTCTTCCCGTCCAGTGTTGGGAAGGTCAGGCATCGCAACCGACACAATTGGACTCTCCTTGGGGATTTGTGATTTAGAAGAATGCACAGTTCTTTGCTGTGCTTTTGCCAGCTTAAGTCTTTTCATTTTTCTAGCGAGAGGATGAGTGCTTCCATCCTCATGTGAATCTGAACCACTAGCCATGAACATAGGCCAGGGCCTCAGCCTTTCCTTGCCACTCCGTGTCGTAAATGGCATATTGGCAAGTTTACGCTTCTCATCAGACGCTTTTAATTTTGATTTTTGGGTCATTTTACTGAACTTTTGTTTTTTGGATTTTACATGCTCTCTACTATGACATTGAGCATCGGCCTTGGCAGACGACATTGATGGCATTTCATCGTCTCGGCCATGACTAGTGGCAACAGCTTCAGCATGAGGTGGAAGTGGATCTTGATCTTTCCCAATTTTACCCTCCACATTTTTGTTCTCCATTTTTTAATGTGTGGAACTATATGCCAGTAATATATCAATAGCAATGGCCTACTGTACCGTGCTGTTATATTTTATATACTGGTGGTCAGCAAAATTCTGCACTGTCCCCCTACTATATATACTGCGCACAACTAAAATGCACCACAGGTATGGATGGATAGTATAGTTGATGACACAGAGGTAGGTAGAGCAGTGGCCTACTGTACCGTACTGCTATATATTATATACTGGTGGTCAGCAAAATTCTGCACTGTCCTCCTACTATATATACTGCTCACAACTTAAATGCACCACAGGTATGGATAGATAGTATACTTGACGACACAGAGGTAGGTAGAGCAGTGGCCTACTGTACCGTACTGCTATATATTATATACTGGTGGTCAGCAAAATTCTGCACTGTCCTCCTACTATATATACTGCGCAAAACTAAAATGCACCACAGGTATGGATGGATAATATACTTGACAACACAGAGGTAGGTAGAGCAGTGGACTACTGTACCGTACTGCTATATATTATATACTGGTGGTCAGCAAAATTCTGCACTGTCCTCCTACTATATATACTGCGCACAACTAAAATGGATCACAGGTATGGATGGATAGTATACTTGATGACACAGAGGTAGGTAGAGCAGTGGCCTACTGTACCGTACTGCTATATATTATATACTGGTGGTCAGCAAAATTCTGCACTGTCCTCCTACTATATATACTGCGCACAACTAAAATGCACCACAGGTATGGATGGATAGTATACTTGATGACACAGAGGTAGGTAGAGCAGTGGCCTACTGTACCATACTGCTATATATTATATACTGGTGGTCAGCAAAATTCTGCACTGTCCTCCTACTATATATACTGCGCACAACTAAAATGGATCACAGGTATGGATGGATAGTATAGTTGATGACACAGAGGTAGGTAGAGCAGTGGCCTACTGTACCATACTGCTATATATTATATGCTGGTGGTCAGCAAAATTCTGCACTGTCCTCCTACTATATATACTGCGCACAACTAAAATGCACCACAGGTATGGATGGATAGTATACTTGACGACACAGAGGTAGGTAGAGCAGTGGACTACTGTACCGTACTGCTATATAATACTGGTGGTCACTGGTCAGCAAAACTCTGCACTGTCCTCCTACTATATACTACAATGCAGCACAGATATGGAGCGTTTTTCAGGCAGAGAACGTAGATATTTTCTGCACACTGAGCACAGATATTTGCAAGCACACTGAGCACAGATATTTGCAGCACACTGAACACAGAAACTGAGAGAACGCTGCACGTCCTCTCCCTATCATCTCCAATGCACGAGTGAAAATTACGGCGACGCGCGGCTCCTTATTTAGAATACGAATCTCGCGAGAATCCGACAGCGGGATGAAGACGTTCGGGCGCGCTCGGGTTAACCGAGCAAGGCGGGAGGATCCGAGTCTGCCTCAGAACCGTGTAAAATGGGTGTAGTTCGGGGGGGTTTGGATTCCGAGGAACCGAACCCGCTCATCACTAAATTTTATTATTACTATTCAATTCACTTAGATATCTCACAGCTTTACTCTTACCCTACACGTTGGATCCAGTTATTTAGGCCAGCACCAAAAATCCAGAGCTTTTTGATTTATCTACGTACATGACTGGTCAAACTGATCATAGTTAATTCCAATCGATGCTTATGTTTAAATGTTGGATTATCCATGCATAAATCCATATATCTCTAATAGAACTATGGGGGTGATTCCGAGTTGTTCGCAATTTTTTTCGTTCGCACAACATATACGCAAAATTGCGAATATGTTGCACAATAGCGAATATCCGCCCCCAACGTATTTTTGCTATTTCGTACGCAGTATTACACAAAGTAGGCATATGCCAAAAGACATCGCACTAATGCGAATCCATCGCATTACCACAAACCTCATTGTAAAAATCCTAATTTATCGTAGATTTACACATTCTTCTTAAAATTGCACACGCTTTTGCTAAAAAAGGCACAGCAATGTGTTTTTTTTTAAGTTAAATTACACCTTTCAGTTCAAACTCAACAAGCCTTCCTCAATTACGATTCCAATTAGTGTAATGACTGATAATGCTCATGACCAATTAAGTCTTCAAAGAATACCTGCACAACACTTTGTATGCATATTTGGCCATCAACATTTTTTCTTGTAATTTTAAAGAAAGAGATGTAAATGTTCCTGGTCTAATGCTAATTTGTTTTTCTTGGTGTAAAGGTGTAGTGTGTGAATAAATGTTTTTACATGTTTTTCGAATCAATAAGCTCCTGTAATTTTTTTTGTGTATTTTTAAAAAATATTATTAAGTAAGATGTGTGAACTGTTTTACGTCAACAATTTCTGCACGCCAATCTGCTGTTCTTTTATAGCATTAATAAACACAACACCCGCTTAACTTGAACAACACATTTTTTTATTTTTTGAATTTTTTTTTTTTTTATAGAAAAATAATCGTTTTGTTATCAAACAATTTTTATTTTTTTATTTTAGAAAAATGTCTCTAATTGGTCCAAGTCAGCCAGCACGGCCCGCAAATTTGACTTGATCCTGGCCACAATTCCTGGCAAAGTTGTGGGATCTCCAACTGCAACATCTGAAATGAAGAGGAAAAATAAACATTACAAACTTACTCACATTACCTATTATACAAGCAAGGCACAAAGCACACTTTAATGGCAAAGTGACTACATCATGGATGTTTGAATGATAAAACATTAGCAGAATAACACACAAGCCTGCTCAGCAAGGTTTTATTTTTATTTTAAAAACAAAGTGTACGACACCATGGGGTACATACAGTAATATGGGAGTTATATTTTAGATGATACGTTACCCATAGCAACCAATCAAATTCAACATATTATCTTGTAGAAGGTGCAAAATAAATGAAAAGTATGATCTGCTTGGTTGCTATGGGCAACATCCCAACTTAAATAGTAATACCATCTTAGTAAATGTAGCCTCATGCAGGGATTCATTCACATCTGGAGTGAAGCAGTCTTTTCTTTGTTGTTTTTGGTCCGGCATCATCACACTGCATATCCACATCTTCAGAAGGACCACATATCCTAGCATGCCCACCCTCCATGAAAGCCTGCCTTACAACATAAGGTCTAACAGCTTACAAAAAGTAAAATTCCTAAATAGTAGGAGTGTGACTTTCACAACCCAAATCACTGTGTCCTTAGCCTGCCTAACAAAGTGACTCCTGCGAATTTAATGTGCAAATATTGCAATAACCAGGCACAATTGTAAAAGTAAAACCACACAAAAAGTACCACTCAGGTCTAAATGTTTGGCATATAATGTTTCACATACAAACCTTGTTGTGCAGGCAAACCTGTCGACATAGTGTTTGGCGACCCAGAGTGGCCATCCTCAACATTGCAGATGTAGACACTGTACATATAATGTGCCTCACACAAATGTAAATGCATCATCCATGCCATGATGAAGAAGACAAGCATTTAACCTTGACAAAAGATTGGCCACAGTACAACACTGCATTTATTTGAATGTGTCGTAAAATACTTTTTGATAAATAAAAACAATGTGTGTGAACTTACTCTCCTCTGCCACTTGCCCACCTCCCTCAAGTGGCTCCGGGGCCTCTGCTGCCCATTCTGATGGGGACGAAGGTGGCTGGCTGGGGGATGGAGCCTGGATGGGTGAGGTTGGCTGGATGGGGGATGGGGCTGGATGGGGGAAGGAGGCAGGATGGGGGAAGGAGGGTCTATTTCTGTAAGAGGATGGAAGGGGGAGGACCTTACAGAGGGGGTTTTAGAATGATAGGGTGAAGGTGGTGGAGAGGTGGTTTGGGACACAGAGGGGGAGGGGGGCAGAGAGGGGAATTGGGAAAGAGAGGGGTATTGGGCCGGAGAGGGTGATTGGGCCGGAGAGGGGGATTGGGAAAGAGAGTGGGATTGGGCCGGAGAGGGGGATTGGAAAAGAGAGTGGGATTGGGCCGGAGAGGGTGAGGTGGCCAGAGAGGGTGAGGTGGCCGGAGAGGGGGAGAGGGCCGGAGAGGGGGAGTGGGTCAGAGAGGGGGAGTGGGCCGGAGAGGGGGAGGTGGCCGGAGAGGGGGAGTGGGCCAGAGAGGGGGAGGTGGCTGGAGAGGGGGAGGGGGCCAGAGAGGGGGAGTGGGCCAGAGAGGGGGAGGGGGCCGGAGAGGGGGAGTGCGCCGGAGAGGGGGGGTGGGCCGGAGAGGTGGAGGTGGCTGGAGAGGGGGAGTGGGTCGGAGAGGGGGATTGGGAAAGAGAGGGGGAGGGTGCCGGAGAGGGGGAGGGGTGCAGAGAGGGGGAGTGGGCCACAGAAGGGGAGGTTTGTGGAGAAGGGGCTTGGGCTGGACGTATTCTTCTGCGAGCCACTGCTCGCCGTTGTGCTTGCCCTAGAATGACATATGTAATAATTAGGTTGTGGCTTTTATTGTTTACAAAACATCATGTTTCAAAAACATTGCTAGTTACCATGTTAAATACACATATAAAGTTATTTTGTAGAGCCGATAGCATGTGTACCAACTCAGTACTACGCCATTAACAGTTTCACAAGCACTTTGCTACACACTGCAAACCATAAACACACACAATGTAGAAACTTTTGTAAGTTTTGGGCTACAATAGTGTCATTACACAGTCTACAAAATGTATAAGTATAGGTCCTCTTATTGAAAATGTGATTTATAGACAATTTAAAAGTGCAGCAAATTATCTCAGTGTAATCACAATTTATGTAGTGTTCAACTTACTGCGTCCACGCCGTATGCGTATTTGTTGGCGTAGCTCCGCCAACAGCTCCGGCGTGCGACGGCGGAGGTCGCTCCACCGCCTCTCTAATTGGATGATGTTGCGGCGAGTGCGGGTGTTTCTCCGCAGTATGCGGTGGACCTCCGCGTAGGCCTCGCACTTAACCCTATTAGGGATAACGGGCCCTGCGCAGCCTACGCGGCGAACCATCACGGCCACAAGCACGCGCAGCTCCCGGCGTGAGAAGGCAGCTGCGCGCATGGTGCCAATGGCGTTTTCCATACATGGACATATATTTATAGTGTGTGGGGTGCATTTTGATTGGTTGAAATGGGATGGTGTCATCTGTATTAAACTTTATTGATATGTGTACATTAATGTACAGGACAGTGTGTACATTTAGCATCAGCGGAAATTCGCATCTGCGTAAATTTAGTGTTATAAAAAAAACTGCAAATAAAACATTCACATACAAACTCAATCACAATCACACTCACACACTCACATACACACACAAACACACTTCTTGGTGCAAATTTGGTGTCCACATACAGGATTTAAAAATACTAGCATTGTAGATTTGTATGATAAAAGATAAATTTAAAAACCAAGTAGGTTTATAAATATGCCTCTATAGAGTTATATATATATATATATATATATATATATATACACACACACATATACCTGTTTATTTGGTTTGGTAATCATAAACATATACGTCTCTCTCTCTCTCTATATATATATATATATATATATATATATATATATATATACTGCACTGTAGGATCCGGCACTCCTCGTCCCTGCTGGGTACCTGCTCCAGTGCCCTCCTTAGGCAATGATAGCTCAGTATATACACAATGGAAGGCGGCACTCGGAGACTTTCATCAGTTGAAAAAAGTGTGCTTTAATCGACGTTTCGGGAGACGTACTCCCTTCCTCAAGACACAGCAAACAAGTGTGCAAACAGTGCAAAACATTTAAATAACTTACCAGCCCCTGGCTCGCCCGTTCCCGCCGCAGGCAGCGGCGTCCCGCTCCACGGCGCCCGCACTTCCGGGTTCAGATGACTCCGCCCCTCGGCAGTGACGTCCTTCCGTGGACGGGTGATGCCGCTGCTGCAGAGGAAGACACAGGAAGTGACAGTGCGTTGCCATGGGGATGTACCTAAACAATCACAACACATACCAAAACATGTGAACATGACATATAAAATCTGACCACATATTGTGGAAGCAAATGATTTAAACATTAAAAACCCCCAAAGTGCACCTTAAGACACACACTGCATACTGCAAGGGTGTGATCACAACAGTGACGAACGTGTCTAAAATCCATTATTTAAAAGAATCCATTCTTTTTTTTTTTTTATGTGAGAAATACATCATATGCGTTAAGGCAAATCCCCTATTCTCAGGACTATATCACTTGGGTCAATTAAATAGTTTCTTACTTTAATAATAATCCATAATATGCAAATTGGCAGCACACACAGCGTAGATGACACATGACGCCTCTACCTCCACCGCATCTATGTGCCAATATTTTTATCAGATTTTTACATGGACAGTGCAGCTGGAGCAATCCTGCACTAAAGCTGCATGTCACCTTACTCCAAAGGGGCCACTAACTATCGAAGGTATATTGGCCCGACCTCCTGACTTTAAAGGAAGCAATTGAGGCTCAAGTATTCATTTAAACCCCGTGGGTGGATTGTATCCAGTTTATGGATCCACCTTGCCTCTAGTTGTAGCAATTTATTGGCACGGTTGCCTCCCCGCAATGAGTCTGGGACCTGGTCCACAATTTTGTATCGTACCGATGCCAAACTGTGACACATCTGTACAAAATGACGAGCCACTGGTTGGTCACTTTTGCCCGTCATCAGCGCAGTCCTGATGGCAGATCGATGTTGGGCCATCCTTTCTTTAAACATGCATTGTGTTTTGCCCACGTAGTATAAACTACATGGGCAAATCAGCACATAAATGACAAACACTGAACTACATGTGAGTGCACGTGGAATCCTGATCTTTCTTCCTGTGTGGGGGTGCGAGATGGAGTCCCCTGTCAGCATGTAGCTACATGTTGTGCAGCCCAAACACTTGTAACAACCCGCTTTTCGTGTCAAAAAATGAGTGTTGGGTTGTGTCAATTTAAACCCAGTCACATCGTTCTTTACTATTAGATCTTTTATATTGGCGCTGCGGGTATAACACGGCATAATTCTACTATTTTTTAACACTTGTAGGTTGGGATCAGAGGTTATAATGGGCCACATTTGTTTAACTTTTTTACAGGTTGTCTTACTGGCAGTATTAAATTGATTAACCCACGCCACCTTGGTGGATTGATCAGTGCGTGTCTTCACCTGAAGTAGCTCCTGTCTGTTCTTTGATCTGGCCCTGGCACATGCTTGTTTCAGTAATCCAGAGGGGTACCCCCCTTTGTAGAAACTTTTCAGTCATGGCTTCAAGTTGTGTTTCCAGCTCCTCAGGGGCGCTGGTAATTCTGCACACCCGGAGGTACTGGGAGTAGGGTAAGCCTTGAATTAGCGCAGGCGGGTGGAAGCTATCATGTCTAAGCAGCGTGTTGCGGTCAGTGGGCTTGGTGTACACTGTGGTCTCAATCTGTCCCTCTCGCAGCATGATTTTAATGTCCTGAAAACAAATTTCGGACAAATGAGTGTTAAGAGTAAATTTAACCGGACTCATAGATCGGTAATGTGTGTCGACCAACCTGGACAAAACCTCCTCTTTGCCAATCCAGAGAAACAGGAGGTCATCTATATATCGTGTGTATAACTTAATCTGCCCGGCTGTCTCTTGAGCTTCAAAAAACACCTGTCGCTCCACTTTCCACATATAGGCATTGGCTAGCGATGGAGCCACCGCCGACCCCATGGCACAGCCGCTAGTCTGTATGTAGAACTTGCCGTTGAAAAGAAAATAATTGTGCGTTAACGTGTATTCCAAAAGATTAATAAACAGATCAATGTCGGGACCCTCATATAAAGGATTATTCGTGATAAGATGTCTCACGGCTGCTAGCCCTGCTTGGTGCGGTATACAAGTGTAAAGACTCGTTACATCGAGCGTGGCTAGCACCGTGTCTGCCTGGACTGGCCCTAGTTGTGCAAATTGTCTCAACAACGTGCTCGAATCTTTTAAATGGGAAAAAGTGGCTTGGATACATGGTTGTAGGAAAAAATCCAAGTAGACTGCAATGGATTCACACAGCGACCCCCTGGCCTAGATGATAGGCCGGCCGGGGGGATGCTGTGGATCCTTATGAATCTTGGGGATTGAATAAAAGACAGGGACTACCGGGTGTGAACACACCAGTCTGTTATATATTTCATTTGTGATTAAGCCCCCTGTCCTAGCTTGTATTAACATGTCATCCAATTCCACCTTGTATAAAGCAGTTGGATCCCCATCTAATAAGCTATAAGTCAGGCAGTCCGCTAACAACCGGTTGCACTCTGCAATATAATCACTGGTATCTAAAATAACAATCGCTCCCCCTTTGTCCGCGCCCCTTATAATGATGTCCTGTCTGGCACTTAAGTCCTTCAGGGCGCTGTATTCCTCACGGGACATATTTCTATGGACCTGGGGGGGCGGGTGGTCTTGCAGATGTTCCAGCATCCGTGTGAATGTCTTGATTGAAGCGTTGTGCGAAACGGGATCAAACTTAGAACCAGACGTTAACTTTTTTATATGAGGAATGGATGTCCCTTTCTGTGTTTGATCTATATTTTTCCCAAAGTGTTCCTTGAGTTTCAAAGTTCTATTAAATTTGAATGCTTCATCCTTCCCTTGAAAAGTGTCCGGGGTTTTAGTAGGGACATAAGACAAACCTCTACTGAGGACGACCAATTCAACCTCCGTCAGAGACGTCCGGGATAAATTGTATATCAGGTCCGTGGCGCTCTGGGAGGTCTTCCCCTGCCGCCTCGACTGCCCCCCCCCCCCCCCCCCCCCCCCCATCTGGTGGGTTTCTTCTTTTTCCAGATGCCAGGGCTCGGGTCACTGCCCCTAAAGGGACACCCTGGGCAGAAACTGCAGCATCAGAGAACGCTGCTTCCTCTGATTCACTGGCAGACGTACTGTGTTGTTGTCTCTGTGTCCTCCGTCTGAAGGACCTTGAGGTATTCCCTCTGGCTGGTGCCCCCGCCGGTTTGGAAAGCCAGGTGTACACTTGGTGCTGTTCGTAATCTGCTTGGACTTTGTGTAGTTTGTCCTTTTGTTTTGGTATGTGTTGTGATTGTTTAGGTACATCCCCATGGCAACGCGCTGTCACTTCCTGTGTCTTCCTCTGCAGCAGCGGCATCACCCGTCCATGGAAGGACGTCACTGCCGAGGGGCGGAGTCATCTGAACCGGGAAGTGCGGGCGCCGTGGAGCGGGATGCCGCTGCCTGCGGCGGGAACGGGCGAGCCAGGGGCTGGTAAGTTATTTAAATGTTGTTTTGCACTGTTTGCACACTTGTTTGCTGTGTCTTGAGGAAGGGAGTATGTCTCCCGAAACGTCGATTAAAGCACACTTTTTTCAACTGATGAAAGTCTCCGAGTGCCGCCTTCCATTGTGTATATATATATATATATATATATATATATATATATATATTTTTTTTTTTTTTTTTTTATTATTATTATTTTTTATTATTATTATTACATTATATGTTTTAAAAAAAAACAACATTATATATATATTTAACTTTAAAATAAAATTTAAAACATTTAGAGAGAGAGACAGAAAGAGAGCGAGAGTGAGAGAGAGAGAGAAAGCGAGAAAACCCAACTAAAAAACAAAAAAAAAACAAAATACAAAAATATAAAAAAATGTTTACTCACCACATTTTGAGGGAACAATCAGCTACACAAAGTCATAAAGGGTACGACATTTAGGATCATATGTTGTGTCATTTGTAATGTAAACAGATGCACAATCCAAACATAACCAAAAAAAAGTAATTTAAAAATGGCCATTAACACAATAAACCTAAATAAAAATAAATATAATTAAAAAACAATAATAAACAACAATATTACTCAAAAAAACATGATAAGGAGAACATTACAGATTTTTATTAAAAACCACAAAAAAAATAGACTCACAAAACAACATTAACACACTATCAACTTTACCAAGCTACCTAAAAGACATCAGGCCAAAATAAAAATAAAAATACAGAGAGCTTTGGAAAAACTAAATAAAGGAAGGGTAAAAAAAAAATACCTGAAATAATCACGGACAATTCTTGCCCTTACTTTATTCCCCCGCCGGGACACACTCCCCCCACCGATTGTCCGGCCAACCCCTGGCTCCTCATCAGGCAATTCCTCAGTTTCAGGAAGCTCTACGCGACTCCTTGCAGCGATGTTATGTAGGATAGCGCACAGGACCACAATTTTACTTACCATCTCCGGCGAATACATGATGTCGCCACCAGTGCGGTGGAGCACACAAAAACGCCCTTTAAGGACACCAACCGTGCGCTCCACCAGCTGTCTAGTGGCAGTAAGCGCAGAGTTAAATGCCGTCTGTGGTCCTGGCCTGGGTTTACTGTAAGGAGTCATGAGCCAGGGGGTGCAAGGATATCCACAGTCTCCTGTTTGATAAGATGAAAATAGCAAAAGTAAAATTGGACAAAACATAATGTAATACCAAAATATAGACTGCTCAAAACATTTAAAAATAAAAAAACTCACCCAATAACCGCATGTCTTGGCCTTCCATCGTTCTTAATCTCTGCCATATCCCTGATTGTCTAATGACATGTGCATCATGGGAGTTCCCCGGGAACTTAGCATTCAGGGACAGGATCTGGAGGGATGGCCCACAAACAACCATTACATTCAGAGAATGAAACAGTTTCCTGTTTCTATAAATTTCTTCATTATGTCTTGGTGCAACAATAGCTACATGTGTTCCATCCACAACCCCAATAACGTGTGGGAAGCGACTACCACCTTCCTGAAATTGCCGCTTCACCACATCCAGGGCACCAACATCCAAAGGCATTGCTATAAATTGCTTTACTCTCTTTATGAAAGCCTGGCTGACACGCCGCAGGACCTTACTGAACTGGCCCTGCGACATGCCAACCAGATCTCCCACCACATGCTGATATGAACCAGTGGCCACAAAATGTAACACAGCAAGGAATTGTGTCAATGCTGGTATTGCTGTAGGATACCTAATGGATTGTTCTAGATCACTCTCTATTATGGAGAGAGTGTCTAGGATTAGATGAGGTGGCAGTCTGTATCTGCGCAACACAACATCATCAGGCATCCCAAAAAGGAGGACACGGGTACGGAAAATTGGTGGCCTAGCACGCCTCCGTTGCCTTGGATGATGAGGAGCCGGTTGGGGTTGGAGGGCTTGCGGCGGTTGGGGTGGGAGTGGTTCCGTGGGTTGTGGTGGGAGGGCTTCAGCTGCCACATGAATGGACATCACCAACTTAAAATGAAGGCAAGAATCATTAAAAACAAATAAAAAATAACAACACACATTGTCATCCATAATCAAAGTCAAAGTGTATGGGTGTTAACTTACTGCAGGAGCGTACTCCATTTCTTCAAGATTAAAATACAGGTCCAAAACACATAATTGGGAAAACAAAACAAAAAAAAACCTTTAGCTAATTATTTCAAACATAGGTTAACATCACAAATCAAAAAGTATTTGAGATTTCAAACATACCCATATAATTACTGCCACAATATATTTTTAAACAACTAAGTATGTATAATTTAATTAATTTAAAAAAAAACACATAAAACACAGATCCAAAAATAAACGGGGGTCCTTTAGTAGCTAATACAGCAAAAATCAGCCCTACTTTGTCAAAAGTAAATGTTTTGTAAACAAAGAAATGAGACACCTACAAGAGAGAGAAATGGCCTATAAGAAATCAGATACACACTTGCTACAAACACACTCTAAGACACACAGGGATAGGCAACTTACCTGCTCAATAAAGGAAGAATCAAATTTGGAAGCTAAAGCAAAAAAATGCGGCCTACTTGGGCACAAAAGAAATTGGGTTCAACAAACCACTAATGAGACACCTACAAGAGAGAGAAATGGCCTATAAGAAATCAGATACACACTTGCTACAAACACACACCAGGACACACATGGATAGGCAACTTACCTGCTCAATAAAGGAAGAATCAAATTTGGAAGCTAAAGCAAAAAAAATGCGGCCTACTTGGGCACAAAAGAAATTGGGTTCAACAAACCACTAATGAGACACCTACAAGAGAGAGAAATGGCCTATAAGAAATCAGATACACACTTGCTACAAACACACACCAGGACACACAGGGATAGGCAACTTACCTGCTCAATAAAGGAAGAATCAAATTTGGAAGCTAAAGCAAAAAAAATGCGGCCTACTTGGGCACAAAAGAAATTGGGTTCAACAAACCACTAATGAGACACCTACAAGAGAGAGAAATGGCCTATAAGAAATCAGATACACACTTGCTACAAACACACACCAGGACACACAGGGATAGGCAACTTACCTGCTCAATAAAGAAAGAATCAAATTTGGAAGCTAAAGCAAAAAAAATGCGGCCTACTTGGGCACAAAAGAAATTGGGTTCAACAAACCACTAATGAGACACCTACAAGAGAGAGAAATGGCCTATAAGAAATCAGATACACACTTGCTACAAACACACTCCAGGACACACAGGGATAGGCAACTTACCTGCTCAATAAAGGAAGAATCAAATTTGGAAGCTAAAGCAAAAAAAATGCGGCCTACTTGGGCACAAAAGAAATTGGGTTCAAAAAACCACTAATGAGACACCTACAAGAGAGAGAAATGGACTATAAGAAATAAAGTATCCACTCTCAACAATAGAACAGACACACTGTAAATTACAGGTAACACAAATATTAGATAGTACATGAGATTAAATTTATAGGCAAAAACATTATCCGCCAAACTACTAATACCCTGTTTAAAACACTACAAACGACCATTGCACACCCATACATACTTGGTTTGTTAATATCCTAATTTAGTAATACTAACAAATAAAAATTCGCATAAAATAAGCAATACGCAACACAACATTAAAACATTTGCAAGCAAACAAACGCACATTTGTCTGCAATATACTGAAATAAAAACTCACTCAGAAATGTTTGAGCAAACACGACCACCTTGTATGAAACTCGACAAAACTGCATTTGGCATCATACACCCACTCACACAGGCTGCAATCCTGGCCTTTAAATAGGCTGTACAATTACTGGAAGAATTGGCATAATTGACACCTGTGCGAATTACTGCACTGGAAACCATACGCAGCATAAATCGCTAGACACCTGCCCAAACACACATGCCAACAGCAACATGGCTACTCGTGAGCAGATGGCAGCAGAGATGGACCGCGTGCAGCAGCAGATGTCCGCTTTGACACATAGGCGCCTTGCGCTGCGGAGGCAGATGGTGGAAGCTGCAAGTTCTGATTTTCAAATAGCAGGACCCAGTACTGTACAAACTCCATCTTCGGATACCCAGGAGTTAGGAGTGAATCCCCTGCCAGACATAGATACTGGGGTAACTGAGGGAGATTCCGGAATACCATCTCAAACACAAAGTACACAAGCAGCTAGTGAAGAGGAAGATGGTGAGGAGGGACAGGACGATAGCTCACAGGCTACATCCAAAAAAAAAAAAGACAGCCCGCCTTCACTAAGAGGGAGTTACGTGTTTTGGTCACACAGGCCATGGCAAAAATTCATCGAGGCCCCAAAAACATGGGTGCTGCATCCAAAGAGCGAATCTGGAGGGACATCACTGATTTTGTTAATGAAGTCGGCTCAATAGTCCGCACATCACAGGAAGTTAGAAAACGGTAAGTGTATATTGACACACTATTATCTGAGCCAAGTATTATTATCAATTTAGCTAGATGTGATGTTGCCCATAGCACCCAAATACATAACATGTGTACTGTCAATTAAAGCAGGCATTCATAACTTTTCTGTACCTTGCCCCTATTTTTCATCACATATGTAGTTGGGCCAACTTCAAATCCCGCCTGAAGGGCAAGAGGTCTGCGGAGTGGAATGCCTCGAGGGCAACAGGGGGAGGTCCAGCTGCCACTGTGGAGTACACAGATCTTGAGGAGATGGCGATGGAGTGTGTGAGTTATGAGGAGGGGGTTGGGGTGTCTCATATGGACACGGACCTGCCTGAAATACTGATGGCACATGACTTGCCAGGTAAGTTTACACACATATTCCTAAACAACTAATTTAGTGGTTCAAAAAGTCTCATGTTGTTTTTTTCTACTCTTTTTCCACTCATTCTTATTTTTGATTTGAACATAACACAGCACAGGTGGGTGAGCAGGTAGAGTCAGAGGAGGGTTATGTGGCTGAGGCTGAGGTGGGGGGACCTAGTGTTTCTGGCACTGTGGGACCACAAATTCCATCCGTCCAGATTCCAACTGCCCTCCCCCCCCCCCCCCCCCACCCAACCCTCTGCTATCCCGGACATCCTGTCTGAAATTGCAAGGTATGGTGAGAGCCTGAATGCTTTTCAAGACAGGATGATCCGGGAGGTAAGCCAGATACCTGTCCGGCTCACTGAGCACAGAACCAGTGTGGAGCAAGGTGTAGCTCAACTCTGCCAAGGTCTGGCAGAGATCAGGCAGGGCCAAGAGCAACTCGCCTCCTCCTTCCAACAAATTGCCAATTCCATTCTGCAAGGGCTCCCTTGCCCACAGTGGCAGAAAGCCAGCCACATCTGCTCCCTCCCCTCCCTCTGCCCAGGAAGAACATCCCACTGGGCAGGGCCCTTGAAGGTCGCTTCGCAGACCGAGCCGTGAAGAACTACATCAGGCGGGTAAAAAGAAGAGAAAGTGATGTCTCTCCAGATGGGCAGCACCCATGTTTTACATGTTGCCTCGATGTGTTTTTTTTTTGGCTTGTGTGGCCCGAATGTACAACTCCCTCAAAGTGAAAGGGTATATTTGTGTTTAATTAAATTGTAGCCTGTGAGTTATTTTCGTCTACACCTGAGCCATCTTCCTCTTCATAGCGTGCTGTGTATGTTTGTGTTTGTGTGTTGGTTCCAGAATCGACCTCAGTTCCCCTAAAAGTTTTGTCTGGCTGGGGGTTCACAACATATACTTATTAAATTTTAAACATCATATTTTGTCAGAAGATGGTGTTACCATAGTACTGGGTTCTGCTATGTGAATTTTTGCACTGCTTGTTGCTATGTCCATCTTTGTATGCGATGCTCATCTGTAGCCATGTTGTGTTTCTGATTTATTATATTTTTTGAAGTAAAAAAAGATTGAATACAAAATTGTTTGTGTGTTTTATTAAAGGTTATGCACTATGGAAAACTGAGCCCTGTAAACTTTAACATGGCATATAGACATTTGTGGAACAAGGGAACAATCAGAATATTCATACAAACATTGCATATTATAATTTAAAACATGTATGCCTTGCACAACACTTAACTGGGCATATATATAAAAATTAAAAAAATAGGACCTTGGGTTACTAGGGGCAACATGGCATAATATTCGATATGGACACATATTCCCACCAAATGTCTAAAAAATTGTATCAAGTAACATTAAGTGTAGGCTGCATTATGTTGTTCATGTTATTTGGTATGTACAAAGGAATATGTCTATGTCGAGAAGATTTAGCTGATGTAGTTTAGAAGTTGGTTTATTCACACCTGATTACATTTGCTAGTATTAAAGAAATAATTACAACATGCATTTAACATCAAAGTTTATTTTGAAATTAAAATAAAAAATGCATTATTTGGTTCCGTCTCAGATTTATAGGTGCTAACAATAAAAATGTTATGTGGCCAGACAATTGCTGTTTGTAGCATTTTGTCAGAGCAGTGTTTGCCAAGTAATTGGTCAACAGGTGAATTCTTTTGCAGATTAATTGCTAATTAGGGCAAACACACTTGTAACAGTACTTCGCAAGTGCAGAGGTGTAGAGTAGCTGCAGACTTACTCCTCGGCTGCGTCAAGATAGCGAACATTTGTTGTATGCATTTTACCATCGGATACGCATTTCTGCTAAAAACACGCCTACTGCTGGTTGCATACTCCCACACTAACCGCCCACTTTCACGCCCATTTCGTTAGATAGCGAAGCCGAGCCTCTGTCACGCCTCTGTCACTCCCTGTTTTCGGTGGTGTAGTACGAACAGATTTTCAGTTAGTAAGTTTGCACAAGCGTCGTATCGCTCCCTTTGCACACGTGCAGTTCAGCATTCGCGCATGCGCAGTTTGCGGAGTTTCGCCGTTTGCGATGCGATGAACTGCTATCAACTCGGAATGAGGGCCAATGTAATGTATAGTCAGTATATTCAGTATTTAGTTATCTTTTTCCCACCTCTTTGCTGTTCTTTAAGAGAACTTAGATTTATCTGTTTAATCTGCCCTGTAACAGAAGGTGATACAGATGTTCGTTAGCAAAAACGATAGGAAATTGCAAAACAATCAGACAAAAAATCCTGTAGAGGTACTGATAGGGGCTCACATAGTGGAAGCTGGTGCTAATACATAAAGATTTAAAATAATGTTAGCTTGCATTACAAATGAACAACTGGTTAATATGAAATGTACAGTGTGGTGAAGACGGATTCAGTATGATGTCCCGGCTGTCGGGATCCCGGCGGTCAGAAGACAAATGAAGAAAGAGGGTGAAATGTCAAATTTATTTATAACATTATTTCACATGAGCCTTAAGGTTGGTACACATTAGGCGATGTGTGTTATGAGCGATGTCATCTAGTGTTTCCCCCTCCCGGGCCAGGCGGTCGGCAGCAGTGCATACACACTGAGCGATATGACAACCATATCGCTCAGTGACGTCTCGCCGCGGCCTGGCCATACAGGCAGCTCTTAGACGACAGTCCAAATCGAGCTGCATGCACGGGCAACAGCGATGGTTGTTAACGAATCGCGGGGCCGCGCTTCACTCATCGTTGCCGGCATACACACTTGCCGAGAAAGTAACGATATGGTTCAGGAAGGGTGAAAATGAGCGACGTTGTTTACTTTCTCTGCAAGTGTGTATGCACCTTTACAGTAAGGAAACGATGTGCTGGTGCACATCAGTGTGATGTTTGGCTGCGCACTCCGCTGTCTGTTTTAGTAACAAATATTCACTTATTTTCCGTGCACTACTGTGGGCGGTAAAGAAAAATAGAGAAAATTTATGTTCATGTAGTGCACTTAGCGACTGCTCAGGAGATACCATAAGCCCTTTGCTGAAAATTGAATTCCTTTTATGATCTCTCTACAAGTAAATGGAATATTCTAACTTTTTTGTAATCTGGAATTGCATTAAAGTCAGTGGTGCAGCAACAGGGGGAGGGGGAACAGGGCAGACAGGGCACATGCTCCAGGTGATGGGGGAAGAGGGTGCTAGCGGGATAGCCGGTGCTGCAGCTTCCATGTCCCAGGTATGAGACGGGAATGAGGAGGGAAGAGGATGTCAGCAGCACATATGTATTTGCTCACTGGGCAATGTGCTGCAGCAATAGACTACACAGCTCCTGTCGCTCCTATCTAAGCATTGCTCGCCTCACTGACAACAGCAGCCTTGCTGGGACCTGCCTGACAGGCTGTTGCTTAGTGAACGCTCTGGGGTAAATTTACTAACATTCATGATTGAGCCGATTTCAGCCAAGATCAATCTTGACTGACATTGGCCGTTTGAGATTACAACTTTTTGAAGAAAAAAAAAACCTGGTGATTTACTAAACTATTGTGTGTTTTTAATTCGAGTTTACGATGTCGATGTCATTCGTATTGTCGGGCAGTGTTTTACAGGGGAGTTTAGTAAAACACTACCGGACATGACATAATGAAGCCTGGCCGTATCAGTGAAATCTGTGCAGGGCTTCAATGTTTAAAGTATTTAACTAATTAAAAAAGTTTTTTTCAAAATTTAGCCAGTCTTGGTTGTTAAAATACTGCGGAAAATATGTGTAGGGGTACCCAGTATTTTAAAAACCAGCACTGAACTCTTGGATCAGTCCTGGTTCCAAAAATATGGGGGGGGGGGGGGGGGGGGGAGTAAGGATCTCCCATATTTTTTAAACCAGCATTGGGCTCCACTAGTCAAGAAGATAAAGAAAATAATGCCACAGCCGGGGAAAACATTTATATAGGTCCCTGTAGCCATGGCATTGCCCCCCACCTAGTCACTACTGACTGGGGTTTCCTGGGGGAGTGGGGATCCACCTAATAAGTGGGGACCTCTCCCTCCAGAAACTCAAGGGCCAGGGATGAATCCCAAGGCTGTCCTCGACACCCCTGGGCAGTGGGTGCCAGGCTGATTGCCATTAAGTTTAAAAGTAAAAAATAATATTGTCTTTTGTTGTGGAACTACAGGTACCAGAAGTTCCTTTAATGCCCCACATGCTGGTACATGTGGTTCTCCAAGTACCAGCATGCATGGAAGGTTTGCTGGGACCTATAGTTCTACAACAAAAGACAATATTATTTCTTTTTACACTTAATGGCTACTAGCCCAGCACCCACTGCCCAGGGATGCCAGGGACTGCCTTGGGCTTCATCCCTGGCCCTTGGGTGCCTGGGAGTGGGGGGCCCTTTTATTGGGACCCCATTCACCCAAGGAACCTGGCCAGGAGTGACTAGTTGGGGGGTAATGCCACGGCTGCAGAGACCTATATAAATGTTTCCCCGGGGTGTGGCATTATCTTCTTGACTAGTGGCATGGTTTCAAAAATACGGGAGACCCCTATGTCCCTTTCCCCCCCATATTTTTGGAGCCAGGTCCGGTCCAAGAGCCCGGTGTTGCTTTTTTAAAATACTGGGAACCCCTACACATTTTCCCCATGGTATTTTAACAACCAGGACCAGCTCAAAGAGCCCGGAGGCTGGTTATAATCTGGAGGGGGGACCCCACGCATTAAAAAAATATATATATTTTACTATCTTACACAGTTTTACACAGAGAAGCATGCATGCATTTCATTGATCCGTGCGTGCTCCTCCAAACATGCCAGCCAAAAGCAGTTTTATTTGAAAGTTCTATTTATATATGAATTCTATGCTTTTGTGGCAGTGTTTGGCTATTGGGCCTAATTCAGACCTGATCGCTAGGGTGCATTTTTTGCATCTCTGCAATCAGGTAGTCGCCGCCTACAGGTGGAGGGGGTAGTCGCTGTGCAGAGAGATGCACAAACAAAAGTTTGTGAAGTCTCTGCACAGCTCAGGACTTACTCTTCCAGTGCGATGATCCGTCCAGGAGCTGATGTGAGGAATCCTCCCTTCAAGCGGCTGGACACGCCTGCGTTTTTCCGGACACTCCTTGGAAACGGTCAGGTGACACCCACAAATGGCCTCTTCCTGTCAATCTTCTTGCGATCGCCGGTGCGATCGCTTTCTTCATTCTTCTCATCGCTGTCCGGCATTACCCGTCGCTGGGGGGGGGGGGCCTCATGCCTGCGCATTGCAGTGCATACGCATGCGCAGTTCAGACCTGATCGCTGCTGTGCAAAACCCACAGCAGTGATCGGGTCTGAATTACCCCCATTGTCGGCAGATATTGAAGAATACATATTATTTGTAAATTCCCGTGTTGCATGAGGTACATGTAAAAATCCAGCCATGTTTGAGCGATGGTCTACTGATTCGTATTTGTGTTGTTGGCAGTGAAAGTGAATACGAATTGCACCAGCACTGCCGTGATTGCTGTTTAGTAAATTACTGAGTCGCTTTTTCGGATGAAAATGCAAACTCGAATGGATTTGGCAGCATAGTAAATTTACCCCCATGTGGCTACAAAATAGATCTCCAGCAGGTTAGTTAGGTTTAGGGGTTGGCTGGTGGGGGTAGCATAGCTTATGATAGTTAAGAGTACTAATAAGGGAGGTAAGAGGTTAATGCTTTATTCTGATGTATTAAGTTGAAGTTTGTTATTTTTCAATGAGGCCGGTAGGTAATTAGGGGTTAATGTACATTAATGTAATTATTTCATTATGTTGAGGCTAATTTGTAATGGGGATTATGAAGGTAATGATTGTAAATGGGTTAATTATAGTAATTATATTGAATGTGGTTGTTACTGTGGTTCTGAAATAGTTAATGGGGTTTTTTTTTCCGCAAATTGATAATCGAATGATATTGTAAAGTGATTAAAAATACTCTGTATAATATATAATAGAATGTGTCAGTAATTCTCCCTGTATTGTACAAATGTGTCCACTAACCTCCCTGCATCACTCGGAAGCACAGAGCATCTTTACATGTGACTTTTTCCATTAAAATGTATCTTATTCACAAAACAATGCAAATACTGTTGGACGTACACAGCTTATGCTGATTAAAATGATATGTGGCATGCCTACTGTATATTCTGTGTGCAACGGCAGCTGTATCTGCTCATGAAACGGTACGTTACAGTGTTTTCCTAAAAAATACTGTAACGTACCGTTTTGTATGCAGTTACAGCCGCAGACACGCATAGAATATAGGCATAGCGCTTATCATTTTAATCAGCATAAGTTGCTTGTGTGTCCTATTTACGTAGTGATGTGAACAAGACCCATTTTCAGCGTAAAAAAGATGGCAGGTGCTAATGAAGTTGCACTGGACCTGTCACCTCAGTCACGCTTGTCATCTCCTGCTACGTGGCGTATTTAGGCAAGATGTATGGGGACACATCTGTATGTCCGGTCACTGATGCTCTCTGTATTATATGGCACTCACATATGTTCTGTGTATTATATGGAGATCACTGCTGTATTCTGTATTTTGTGGTGGTCACTGATGCTCTCTGTATTATATGCACTCATATATGTTCTGTGTATTATATGGAGATCACTGCTGTTCTCTGTATTTTGTGGTGGTCACTGAGTCTATATTATATTGTGGTCACTGATGCTCTCTGTATTATATGGTGGTCACTAATGCTCTCTGTATTATATGGCAGACATACCTACTTTCTGTATTGTATGGTGGTCACTGATACTTCCTGTATTATATGGCAGTCTCTGATGCTGTCTGTATTATGTGACAGTCACTAATGCTCTCAGTATTATATGGCAGACATACCTACTTTCTGTATTGTATGGTGGTCACTGATACTTCCTGTATTATATGGCAGTCTCTGATGCTGTCTGTATTATGTGACAGTCACTAATGTTCTCTGTATTATATTTCAGTCACTGAAGCTGTCTGTATTATATGGCAGTCAGTAACGCTCTGTATTGTATGTCCGTTCATTGATACTGGCTGTATTATATGGGGTTTGGGCTGAAATGTCAGTGATTAACCAGAGCAACGGGTTGAGAAACAATTGTAACTAACTTGGAGCAGCCTAAACCTACCCCCCCCCCCCTTTCCTCCCGCAGCCTAAGCCTGCCGGGTAAAGCCTAACCCTAACCCCTCTTTCCACATCCTAAAAACCAAACCTTACCCTCCCTCCGCAGCCTAGCCCTAACCCTCCCTGGGAGTGCCTAACCCTAATTCCCCTCCCCGCAGCCTAAACCTACCCCCCCTTCCTGCAACCTATCCCCGTGGGCCAGTAGGCCCACAAATTGGATTGCGGCTGTCGGGATGCCAGCACATGCATTGTGACCCTATTCAGGATGCCGGCATTCTGATCCATGTCGGTATCCGTATTTTGACAGCTGGGATCCAGACCATCGGGATCCTGACTGGATCCCATTATATGATGGTCACCGATACTGACTGTATTATATGATGGTGACTGATGCTCTCTATATTATATGGCAGACACACCTACTTTCTGTATTGTATGGTGGTGACTGATGCTCTCTGTATTGTATGGCTGTAACTACAATGCTTTGTGGTGGGTTACAGGCAGGGATACCTATTTATTAGTCTTGAGACAGTGGAGTCTGCATATTCCATTTAGGAATGAAGACACCCTAGAACCATAGAATAAATGCAGCAGGCACTGGCACTTTAACATAATGGGTTTTTCCTCTCTCTACATCGATAGATACATATAAATTTTGATACTGTATTCAAGCAAGCCAAGGGTGTCCACTATTTACGGGGCTTGGAGCAGTGGTGGAACTATCAGCGGTGCAGCTGGTGCACTGCACCAGGGCCTGCACAGTGAAGGGGCCCACAGCCGGCATTATCATTAGAGCAGTACTATAATGAATCAGACTGACTCACAGTAGGACGCCGCGGCTTTTACAAAGAAAAAGCACCTACCTCACCTCCGGAGTCCCCGCTCCTCCCACCTCTCACCTTCGACTCCTCCTTTGCTGTGGCCAAGTTCAGTCCCTGCTGGCTGTCAATCAATCCACTCCTCCTATCACAGATTGTCCATAGTGTGCCGCCCATTAGATGATGTGGGTAGTACCTCCCCCTCCTCCTGTGACTAGTATAATGGGAAAAAGAGGTGGCTGTCAGTGTCTCTCATTATACCCACAGAGAGGAATGGAACTTCCCCCAATGGGACACTGATGGAAGAAGAGGACTCCCCCACACCAACTATGTCAGCGACCACCACTTGGCAGGCTGCAGATGCAACACTAATAGAAGCGCTCTGGCCAATAATATCAGGTTGGTAAAATCATAATCGTGGAGCTGGATGGGTTGTCAGGAGGGCAGTGGCTGAACTATTCAATAATTATACATAGAGCGGGAGTAGGGGCAAGGGAACAGTAAATTAATAATATACATAAAGTGCTGGACAGACAAGGAAGTGAGCTGGCGTTACACCCAGTGGGCTAAGTTGAAGTGACACAGTGTGGAGTGATATAGGGATGGCACAGGAGCAGGGCCAGTGTTAGGGTGTTCGGTGCCCCCCTGAAAACTATAAATTTGTGCCCTCCCATACTTTACAAAGGGACAGCGCACATAATGCTTTTACACATAATGCTCCCTGTAGTAGTGCCGCTTACACACGTAACGCCCCCTGTGGTAGTGCCACTTATACACAACACCCCCTGTAGTGGCACTTACACATGTAACTCCCCCTGCAGTAGTGATGCTTACACACGTAACGCCCCCTGTACCAGTGACGCTTATACAAGACACAGTGACACTTACACACGTAACACCCCCTGCAACAGTGATGCTTACACATGTAATGCCCCTGCAGCAGTGACACACACGCAACGCCCCCTGTATCAGTGAGGATTACACATGTAATGCCCCTGCAGCAGTGACACTTACACACGCAACGCCCCCTGCATCAGTGAGGATTACACATGTAACGCCCCCTGCAGCAGTGACGCTTACACACGCAACGCCCCCTGTACCAGTGACGCTTACACACGTAACGCCCCCTGTACCAGTGACGCTTACACACATAACGCCCCCTGTACCAGTGACGCTTACACACGCAACGCCCCCTGTACCAGTGACGCTTACACACGTAACGCCCCCTGCAGCAGTGACGCTTACACACGCAACGCCCCCTGTACCAGTGACGCTTACACACGTAACGCCCCCTGTACCAGTGACGCTTACACACATAACGCCCCCTGTACCAGTGACGCTTAAATGTAACGCCCCCTGTAGCAGTGGCGCTTACACACGTAACACCCCCTGTACCAGTGCCGCTTACACACATAACGCCCCCTGTATCAGTGATGCTTACACACGTAACTCCCCCTGTACCAGTGACGCTTACACACGTAACGCCCCCTGTACCAGTGACGCTTACACACATAACGCCCCCTGTACCAGTGACGCTTAAATGTAACGCCCCCTGTAGCAGTGGCGCTTACACACGTAACACCTCCTGTACCAGTGCCGCTTACACACATAACGCCCCCTGTACCAGTGCTGATTACACACGTAACTCCCCCCGTACTAGTGACGCTTACATGCGTAACGCCCCCTGTACCGGTGACGCTTACACACATAACGCCCCCTGTACCAGTGCTGATTACACATGTAACGCCCCCTGTACTAGTGACGCTTACACGCGTAATGCCCCCTGTACCGGTGACGCTTACACACGTAACGCCCCCTGTACCAGTAACGCTTACATACGTAACGCCCCCTGTACCAGTGATGCTTACACACATAACACCACCTGTACCAGTGCCGCTTACACACGTAACACCCCCTGTACCAGTGACGCTTACATACGTAACGCACCATGCAGCAGTGACACTTACACACACAACGCACCATGCAGCAGTGACGCTTACACACACAACGCCCCATGCAGCAGTGACGCTTACACACACAACGCCCCCTGTTCCAGTTACACTTTTACACGTAACGCCCCCTGTAGCAGTGACGCTTATACATGACGCAACGCCCCCTGTAGCAGTGATGCTTACACACATTATGCTGCACAGTCACACATACACCACATACACATATACATACACACACATACTGTACATACATTACACACATACAGTACAACTACACACATTCTGTAGATACACACACACACACATACACGCACACATACACTTTCTCACTCACTCTCCCTCAACTCACCATCTGGCTGCCCGGATCTGTATTCTGTAGCAGTTTAACTTTTTTCTGTCTTCCTCTGCAGCATGGTAGATGCTACATCCAATTGGCCTAAGGGACCTATGACATCAGGGGGAGGAGCCACATCACCAGGGGGAGGGGCTAGGCCAGTGGGATAGTTCTTCTACTATCCAAGCCACTAACTATTACCTTTAGTAACCCGGTGGTGAGCGAAGCTGTTCGGGCGTAGATTCCCCCCCTGGTGACGTGGCTCCACCCCCTGGTGGCGTCAAACCCCACTCCGATTTAGAACCAACCTCTGCAGCATGGCCATGGTCCCGTGTAGCTCTGCCCCTCCGTGCCAGTAAGCCCTGCCCCCTTTTCGGGCTGGACACACACAGACACTGGACTAAATGATGACACTGTCAGGGGGGGTAGGGGGAAGCTTCATGCTGCCGGTGCCGCTGCCTGTCAAACAGTGTGACAGGCACAGCAGCCAGCAGCAGCAGGGGGGATTAGTACGTAATCCCGCTGGACGGGATCCCGGTGGTCGAAATACCGACGCCGGAATCCCGACCGCACAATCCCGACAGGGGTGGCGAGCGGAACGCAGCCCCTTGCGGGCTCACTTCGCTCGCCACGCTGCGGGCACGGTGCCTCGCTACGCTCAGCACACTATTATATTCTCCCTCTATGGGTGTCGTGGACACCCACGGAAAGAGAATATGTCGGGATTGTGGCGGTCGGGATTCCGGCGTCGGTATTTCGACCGCCGGGATCCCGTCCAGCGGGATGTTGACCGCCTCCCCAGCAGGGGGCCCAGGCGCAGCAGCGAGGATGCAAAGCAGGGAGAGCGCCTCTCCAACCCTGGCGCCTACCTGCTTTGCATACCTTTGCTGAACGGATAGCGCCGGGCCTGCACAGGAGACACAGGGTGGCACTGGTGAGATACCACAGGGCTGATGAGGAGAGGGAATGGTGCTGGTGAGAAGGGGTGATAACGTTGGTGATACTCGGGGTGGGGGTTTGGTGACATTAGTGATACTCAGGGTGATGACGTGGAAAGACATGGGGGCAGTGGCGGAACTAGCGGGCGGTGTGCCCAGGTGCAAAAAAATGCTTTGGGCCCCCCCACCTCTCAGCCCGTCCAAGTACACCCCCTGCGGGCCTGCCTGCATGTGCATGTTGGAGTGGCCTGGGCCTAGTGCCCAGTACCACCCTTATTCACTGGGGAGGAGGGGCACTTATTAACTGGGCCTAGCGCCCCCTAACTGCACACAGGCCGAGGTCTGACATCACCCTCGGGCCTAGCGCCCGCCTAACATAGGGGTGAGATAGGTGACCTGGGCCTAATGCCCAGGATCACCTTATTTACCTAAGTGGCCACACTTCAATTAGGGCCTAATGCCCTCTACATGGGGACAAGCCTAATGTCTGGGATTAGCCACGGGCCTATTGCCCACCTACTGCATCACAGAAAAAAATAAAAATATATAGTCAAGCGCTCAGTCACTCCAAACCCATGTGCCGCCAGCAAGTTAAGGCTACTCAACCTTAGAAAATCAGATAGAAAAAGCAAAAAATATTGCAGCGCACATAAGTTGGGCAAAGATTTTTTTATTTTTTTTATTATTTACTTATATTACTATTTCATTAAAATTACATTCAAGAATCCAAAACCACCGGCCGGTGAATTTAAATGACTGGCATACTAAATTTTAAAAAACATATATGGCACAGCCTGTTCTCCTAAACTTATTCAATAAAATCTCTTAAATGTGAATAAACACACTAAATCTTAATTAATACATACACAAGGAATCACTCCCACCTAAAATATCTGTCTAAATAAATACGAGAATGTATAGAGGCTCAGTCAGAGATTAATATCACTAGATCACTAAAAGAATGTAGCAATATGGCACTCTAAACACCTTTTTTTTGTAACTAATAAGTAACAGTCACACTTCTCATGTGTAACTTAACAGACACACTAGATTGATCAGTCCGTTTTAGCACTGGCAATCCGTTCAGTGCTTAATGATACTGTGTCACTATAATAACGTGACATAAAACACACTGATTCCTGCGGCTGGTTTGAGTCCCTGATAGCCGTAATTATATATTTCTCAATAACCACAGAATATAGAACAGTCCGTTTAGCAGTCAATATCCATCTATATTGAGCATGACAAAATAGATTTATTTGAATTGTCTGGCCAGACAAGGTAGTTACTCTCACCGCACTCTCCAGCTAGATATTTACAAAGGACTCCTCCCGCCTGCTGGTGCTTTTAACCTTAAAGAGCAGTCATCTCTGGAGGATCAAGTCCATATGTAGATGTAAGGCGGCTGGAGCTGCAATTTGCGGTGAGCGTGTCCACTAGCGGTGGTATGGATAAAAGTACCGTGAGTCCTTTTACGCGTTTCTCCGCCTCCCTCCGGGTTCAGCGGCTTCATCAGAAATAAACTCACTGCTCCTTTTGCTCTATTTAAACCTTGCGGCTAAATACTGCGATGACGTCATTCTAGTTTCCTTTAGCGTGTCAAGCCTCTCTCTGGCTATGAGCCGCATAGCGGTTCCGGGTATGTGGCAACGGCTTTATTTATCTATCACACCTGCAGTCATTATACTCGTATCTACAGGTCATTATCCTATATAGGACTGATATGAGATTTTTCCTTGTAAATAAAATGGTGTATAAAAACAGTCCCATCCGTGCCATCAAAAAACTACCTAATACGAGCACATAGGAGCCTCAATTACACATACAATAAATAATAATATTTTAACAATAAATAAACACAAAATCATTACTAAAAAATATATATAAATATATTAACTTCATTTTCTCCCCTCTGGAAGACATGTCATCTTAGCATAAGAAAAAGGGGATAAACACCCTTTCATGTGTTTTATATCCCTAATTAAACCTATAAACAAAAACATGATTAAAACTAATATGTATAATCAGAAAGTTTCAGGTGAAATTGGTACACAAGACAACTAGATGTATATATAAAATAACATGACAGCCAAATACATATATATATATACATGCATGCAGAATATACATACATATAGACGTATAAATAAATTAAACAATCCTGATACAGGGAGAGGCACACTCTCCAAAAGGATCTCAATTATGGCAAACTGAAACCACCATTAGCCTACAGAGATAGCTAACATATACACACCATAGGAGAACATGGTGATTTAGATGTCATTTGATCCATGGTATCGGAGAATAACAGAAAAGGAAATATCTATACATAGGGGGAGGAGATTACCTTCATATACCCTAAAACAAAAAAGCCATAAGAAACAACCCTATATAGCCAGCACATTATTATATGTTGTTTAACTCAATGGTGTCATTGAGTCCATTAGGCACCATTGAATCCAGCTTAAATATCCAGAACGCTTCTCGTCTGCACAAGCGTCCAAACCTATCGCCCCCTCTATGTGTAGCCTTGATTTGTTCAATTGCCAAAACTAAGACATTCTTCATATCACGATTTTGGCAAGATGCAATATGGTTAGACAAAGGATGTGTCATGATGCCATTCTGTATATTTCTCTTGTGTTCCATATATCTAACATGGAGGGTGCGAGTTGTTCGTCCTATGTATTGTTTGCCGCACTTGCAGCTCAATATATAGATCACATATGAAGACCGGCAATTAAGAAATTCATTGATTTCAAATCTCTCTCCAGAGATAAAGGAAAAGAATTCAGTCACCTTGCGTGGAGAATTATTGCACATAAAACACCTACTGTTCCCGCATCTATGATATCCTGCAGGTTTTTTGGGGAGCCAGGTTGAGTCATTATCACTGGCTGGTTCTTTTACCATTTTAAAATGACTATGGACCAATTTAGATTTTAGGTTTTCAGATCTCCTAAAGGTGACTTTCCCCTGTGGTTTAATTTCATCACTCAGCAGATCATCCTGTAGTAAAATCGATGCGTTCTTCTTTATAATATTCTTAATTTCTTTCGCACAACCGTTAAACTGGGTAACGAAATTAATGTTCTTTGCATCATTACTCTGTTCTTTCATCAATTTCGATTGTCCTGATTGTAATAACAATTGTCTTTCCATTACATTAACTACCTCATATGCCTTTCTAGTAATCTTTTCAGGGTAACCCTGCCCAGCAAAAACCTTCAGTAATTGATCAGCGTGTTGTTGGTATGTATTCTCTGAAGTACAATTCCGTTTCATACGTACTAGCTGACCTTTGGGGATGCTGTTTTTCCGAGAGTCTAAATGTGAACTGTCATAACTAAGATATTTATTCTTATCCACTGGTTTCCTGTATGTTTCTGTAACCAGTTGGTTATCTATCACTGAGAGTGCGATATCCAAATAGTTAATCTGTGTCAAACTATAAGTGGCAGTGAATTTCAAACCAAAAATATTATCATTAAGACTAGTGATAAACATTTGTATAGATTCTAAATCCCCATCCCAAATAATAAATAAATCATCAATGAATCTCACATAGAGGACCAGGTTCGCCCCGTAGTCCGCCCCCTACACATGTTCATCTTCAAAAGCGCCCATGTATAGGTTCGCGTAACTCGGGGCGAACCCAGTCCCCATTGCGGTCCCCCGTGTCTGTAAATAATACCGTGAATTAAACGTGAAATAATTGTGCTCTAAAATAAACTTAATAGATGAAGTCAAAAAGTCACATAGAGATTCCGAAAGATGATCTACCTTTTGAAGCTGTTTCTTGAAAGAAAAGTATTGGGAACCGCACAAGTCCTTAGTCTGTTTCTTTATTGTTCTTAATCCCAAATCATGGGGTATATTGGAATAAAGAGACTCTACATCCAGAGTTAGCAAATAATAACCTTCTTTCCATATAATAGGATTAATTTTATTTAAGAAATGCTTTGTGTCTTTGATATATGACTTCAGACTCTCTACGTGACTTTGTAAATAAAAATCAACATATGCAGACAAATTATTAGTGAGGGACCCTACACCTGAAATGATAGGGCGCCCAGGGGGGTGATGGAGTGTCTTGTGAATTTTGGGTAAATAATAAAAGGTAGGAGTGACAGGGTATTTATTAAACAAAACCCAAAAAGTTTCTTTGGATATCACACCCCCAGCGAGAGCACAGTCCAGCAGAACTCCCAGATCCTTTTGATATAGGGGGGTGGGATCCCTCTCCAGACCTTTATAGAATCTCTTGTCTCCAAGTTGTATCAAGGATTCGGACATATAATCTGTGGTATTGAGGATAACAATCCCAACCCCCTTATCAGCAGGTTTGATGGTTATAGTTTTATCCTCACATAAAAGCCTTATTGCCTTCCCTTCACCAGTACTTAAGTTGTCTCTCAGAGACTTTCTTTCTGCATGTTCACATATTTCCCGGAACTGTTGTAATGTACTCTTATAGAAACATTCTATAAACGGCCCTTTAAATTGTAAAAGGTAAAATTCTGATTTGTTCTTAAACCGCCCCTCTCGTTTAATATCATACATTTTAATACATTGACTTTGTGTATTCATTATACATCCAGATTCCTGTTCTAATTCCTCTAGATTTTTCAAAGCTTCTTTTTCTTCAGTATCTCATATTACCGGGACTCCTGCCTCTTTACCCGATTTTATAGCTTTAAGGGCAAAATATCTCTTTCTACTGAGATTTCTCACATAACGATTCAGATCTACAAATAACACAAATATATTAGGTATAGTAACCGGGGCGAAGTTTAAACCCCTCTCAAAAAGTTTTACTTCGTTAGCTGAAAGTTTCTTAGATGATAAATTATATACTCCTCTATTCTCCCCTTCTATTTCATATGGACAGGTCTCTTTTTGCTTGTTTCTCCATCTTCGTCTCCGTCCTCTATTACCTCTCCCTGTTCTCTTGACCTTTTTAGGGTTAATTTCCGATCGTCCCTTAGGGTTCCCCTTAATGGTTGACACTTCTCTAAAAAATTATGAAAAGTTTGGGGTGAGGCTTCCAATTCTTCCTCCGTTTCAGAGGGTCCGCTATAAAAGCGTCCTTTAAACCTATTCCTCCTAGGTGAGTGAAAATCATCAAAAACTTCAAATCTGTTTTGAGTTGGTACTTGATATACATTAGCTCTCTGATTTGATGGATTTCTCAAAGCACTCCTCTGTCTAGGTTTAAATTGACTAGAAGAATTGTTCTGAAACCTGTTATTCCTCCCACCATAAGAATTAAAGCCTTTTCTGGGCTCTTGATAATTCCGATTTGTATATGGTTTTCTTTTTGGAGGATATTCCTCATAGGTAGCCTCACTCTGATTCTGACCACCCCTATAACTGTAAATCTCTCCTTTATCATAATCTCGAATGTCTCTATCTAGCTTGTTTTCTTTTCTTGAGATCAATCTTCTCTCATAAGCCTCTATTTTACTGTTAACCTTAGTATCCCTCTCCCTATATTCCTGACTGCCTTAAAATTTCTTCAGTTGAGTGTGTACCTTTTCTATCTCCTTCTGTGTACTCCTGACTTTCTCCTCCCTAAATTTCACCAACATCCTCATAAGTTGTCTGAAACAGGACTCAAGAGCCTCGTTCCACTCTTTCGTAAAATCTAAATCATTTTTAAAAGTAGATGTCTTTAATATCCTAAGACCTCTCGGTATTAGGTTCTGATCTAGATACTTCTGTAATGTAATTTGATCCCACCAGTGTTTGGTTTCCGACATACACAGGTCCTCCAAAGTATTGAAGAGCCTGTGCATGTCGGCCCCCCAACCCTGGTGGTCAGCATCTGTATAGGAGTTGTTCCTTTAAGATATAGATTCCTCCTTTCCATCCTTTCGGATATACATTTCAATGATGACATGTCTCCAAAGCAAAAAAAAAAAACGAAAAATAATTTCTATTATAACCGTTGCCTGTGGCTGGCTGCTCGGCTATTGAGTAAGATACTAGTTACAGAAAAAAATAAAAATATATAGCCAAGCGCTCAGTCACTCCAAACCCATGTGCTGCCAGCAAGTTAAGGCTTCACAGCTCTGTTGCTTTCCACCACTGCAGCACTTCCCAGTCTCTGGAGGTGCTCTTCTACCACTGGCCCGTCCTGGCTATCGGCGACGCCTCTTTTTTTATTCCTCTAGATGACGCCGGACATCTACTTTCTTGATCCTGATGTCTTCAAGACTCTTCCGCGGCCACCGGAGCTCTTCACGCATCTTCCATCTTCTTCTTGCGCCTCCTGTGTTCTTCTGGTGCTCCCTGCCGGCGTCTGACATCACTCGGGGCAGGGTCTATGACGCGGCAAGCACTGATTGACTCCCACAGTCACCCAAGATAGGCCAGCACTCCGCGTGCCGTCAGAGGCGTAACGTGGAGACATGACACCCAGAGCAGGGCCATGTCACGGCACCCCCACCCACCACCACACATACATACATACATACATACATACATACATACATACATTCACACATATTTAGGCACAGACAAACATAAACACACACATATACACAGATATATAAACATATACACAGATATATACACACACATAAATACACAAATATATACACAGATATACATAAACACACACACATACACAGATATATACACGCACATATATACTAGTGATGTGCACCTGAAATTTTTCGGGTTTTGTGTTTTGGTTTTGGGTTCGGTTCCGTGGCCGTGTTTTGGGTTCGAACGCGTTTTGGCAAAACCTCACCGAATTTTTTTTGTCGGATTCGGGTGTGTTTTGGATTCGGTGTTTTTTTCAAAAAGCCCTAAAAAACAGCTTAAATCATAGAATTTGGGGGTCATTTTGATCCCATAGTATTATTAACCTCAATAACCATAATTTCCACTCATTTTCAGTCTATTCTGAACACCTCACACCTCACAATATTATTTTTAGTCCTAAAATTTGCACCGAGGTCGCTGGATGGCTAAGCTAAGCGACACAAGTGGCCGACACAAACACCTGGCCCATCTAGGAGTGGCACTGCAGTGTCAGGCAGGATGGCACTTAAAAAAATAGTCCCCAAACAGCACATGATGCAAAGAAAAAAAGAGCTGCACCAAAGTCGTTGTGTGACTAAGCTAAGCGACCCAAGTGGCCGACACAAACACCTGGCCCATCTAGGAGTGGCACTGCAGTGTCACGCAGGATGGCCCTTCCAAAAAATACTCCCCAAACAGCACATGACGCAAAGAAAAAAAGAGGCGCAATGAGGTAGCTGTGTGACGACTAAGCTAAGCGACCCTAGTGGCCGACACAAACACCTGACCCATCTAGGAGTGGCACTGCAGTGTGAGACAGGATGGCACTTAAAAAAATAGTCCCCAAACAGCACATGATGCAAAGAAAAAAAGAGCTGCACCAAAGTCGTTGTGTGACTAAGCTAAGCGACCCAAGTGGCCGACACAAACACCTGGCCCATCTAGGAGTGGCACTGCAGTGTCACGCAGGATGGCCCTTCCAAAAAATACTCCCCAAACAGCACATGACGCAAAGAAAAAAAGAGGCGCAATGAGGTAGCTGTGTGACGACTAAGCTAAGCGACCCTAGTGGCCGACACAAACACCTGGCCCATCTAGGAGTGGCACTGCAGTGTCACGCAGGATGGCCCTTCCAAAAAATACTCCCCAAACAGCACATGACGCAAAGAAAAAAAGAGGCGCAATGAGGTAGCTGTGTGACGACTAAGCTAAGCGACTCTAGTGGCCGACACAAACACCTGGCCCATCTAGGAGTGGCACTGCAGTGTCAGACAGGATGGCACTTAAAATAATAGTCCCCAAACAGCACATGATGCAAAGAAAAAAAGAGCTGCACCAAAGTCGTTGTGTGACTAAGCTAAGCGACCCAAGTGGCCGACACAAACACCTGGCCCATCTAGGAGTGGCACTGCAGTGTCACGCAGGATGGCCCTTCCAAAAAATACTCCCCAAACAGCACATGACGCAAAGAAAAAAAGAGGCGCAATGAGGTAGCTGTGTGACGACTAAGCTAAGCGACCCTAGTGGCCGACACAAACACCTGGCCCATCTAGGAGTGGCACTGCAGTGTCACGCAGGATGGCCCTTCCAAAAAATACTCCCCAAACAGCATATGATGCAAAGAAAAAAAGAGGCGCAAGCTCTTCCCGTCCAGTGTTGGGAAGGTCAGGCATCGCAACCGACACAATTGGACTCTCCTTTGGGATTTGTGATTTCGAAAAACGCACAGTTCTTTGCTGTGCTTTTGCCGCAAGTCTTTTCTTTTTTCTAGCGAGAGGATGAGTGCTTCCATCCTCATGTGAAGCTGAACCACTAGCCATGAACATAGGCCAGGGCCTCAGCCGTTCCTTGCCACTCCGTGTAGTAAATGGCATATTGGAAAGTTTACGCTTCTCCTCAGACGCTTTTAATTTTGATTTTTGGGTCATTTTTTTACTGATCTTTTGTGTTTTGGATTTTACATGCTCTGTACTATGACATTGGGCATCGGCCTTGGCAGACGACGTTGATGGCATTTCATCGTCTCGGCCATGACTAGTGGCAGCAGCTTCAGCACGAGGTGGAAGTGGATCTTGATCTTTCCCTATTTTTTTAACCTCCACATTTTTGTTCTCCATATTTTAATGCGCACAACTAAAAGCCACCACAGGTATACAATGTAGATGGATGGATAGTATAGTATTATATTACTTATGGAGGACGAGTGCACTGACGACACAGAGGTAGGTACAGCCGTGGCCTACCGTACTGCTTATATATATAATATACTGTATATAACGGACCTGGTGGACACTGTCAGCAGACTGCTAAACTAGTATGAAGAAAAAAAAAACCACCACAGGTAGGTATACAATACAATGTAGATGGATGGATAGTAAGTATAGTATTATATTACTTATGGACGACGAGTGCACTGACGACACAGAGGTAGGTACAGCCGTGGCCTACCGTACTGCTTATATATATAATATACTGTATATAACGGACCTGGTGGACACTGTCAGCAGACTGCTAAACTAGTATGAAGAAAAAAAAAACCACCACAGGTAGGTATACAATAATGTAGATGGATGGATGGATAGTATAGTATTATATTACTTATGGAGGACGAGTGCACTGACGACACAGAGGTAGGTACAGCCGTGGCCTACCGTACTGCTTATATATATAATATACTGTATATAACGGACCTGGTGGACACTGTCAGCAGACTGATAAACTAGTATGAAGAAAAAAAAAAAAGCCACCACAGGAGTGTTTTTCAGGCAGACAAACGTATACTGGACTGGTGGTCACTGTCAGCAAAACTGTGCACTGTACTCCTGCTATAACTGCTCCCCAGTCCCCACAATTAGGCAGTGTGAGCAGTGCACTCAGCACAGATATATCATGCAGCAGTGCAGCACACTGAGCACAGATATGGTGGAGCGTTTTTTTTAAGGCAGAGAAAAAAAGGATTAAACTAACTCACTGGTGGTAAACCCTGCACTGTACTCCCTAACAGCTGCTCCCCGTCCCCAATCCTCCCCACATAACTAAGTCACTCAGTTTACTCTGTTCTTTTCTAATATAACGGAGAGGACGCCAGCCACGTCCTCTCCCTATCAATCTCAATGCACGTGTGAAAATGGCGGCGACGCGCGGCTCCTTATATAGAATCCGAATCTCGCGAGAATCCGACAGCGGGATGATGACGTTCGGGCACGCTCGGGTTAACCGAGCAAGGCGGGAGGATCCGAGTCGCTCGGACCCGTGTAAAAAAAAGGTGACGTTCGGGCGGGTCGGATCCCGAGGATCCGAACCCGCTCATCACTAATATATACACACAAATATACAGACATACATAAACACACACATACACAGATATATACACACTCATATACACACACAAATATACACAGATAATCACAGACATATATAAACACACACATACACAGATATATATACACACTCAAATATATACACACACACACACACACAAACACAAATATACACACAGATATACATAAACACACACATATACACAGACATATACATTCAAATATACACACACATATACTGTATACAAAGAGATATACATATAAATACACACATGTATACACATAAAATCACATATGCACACAGACATACTGTATACACACATTTACACACACAGACATATACACATAAACACAACGTATACACAGACATAAACACACATACACACATTAATTCTCACCAAGTGGGCAGCAGAGCAGCAGCTCCTTGTTCAAGCCTGGAGGGGCGGAGCTTCAATGTGATTGACAGGCTGGGTCTCCATGGGTAGAAGGAAAGGACTGAGGAAAGGGCAGGGGTGGCCACCAAACTGCCTGCATGTTCCATATCACCATAGGTGTGCGCAGCACATTTTATTAGGGAGTGCACCGTCAGAGGTATGTGTCTATCACCGCCTTTTGGGCGTGTCTAGCACCATCTATTGACGGTCAATGCAATATAAAATATCCACCCTTGTACCAATCCTAATAAAGCAGATACATTGTCAGATGTTGTGGTGTGCACCAAACAAACACCCCTGATAGCACTCACTGCAATTACACTGCTCCTCCTCAGCCTGGTCTGGCTCACCCTCTCTTTTCCCTGCAAGCTGCAGCAGCTTACTTACAAGTCAGTCACTCACTGACAGTCGCAGACTAGTACTGCTGCTGCTGGAAAAATGAGTGACGTGTCAATGTTGCTGCCGACCGCCTGCCTGTATTGAATTTGTCTTCCTAAGAGGAACGCTGGCTGCATGCTGATCCTCATCAGTGGCTGGCGTTGGCATAGCATAGAAGGAGAGAGGTGGGGGTGTGGCGGGTGGGCGTGCGAGCAGCATGACGTAATCACATCACGCTGTTTTTATACATGTAGGTGGAGCCAGGAGTTTAAAAGCCAGTGGCAGTGGCACCCTTGATTAACTCAGGCGCCCAGTCAGAAATGCAGTCCTGACAGGGTGCAGCGCAGAGGGGACAGTAATCAGCTTGCTTGGCGATCGCTGCATCAGGCATGTGAGATCGGGGTGCCAGACATTAGGGGGTGCCTGTGCGCACCAGGCACCCCCCCTGCGCACACCTATGCATATCACTGAATGCAGATACAGTACCTGACAGCCAGGAAGCTTCATCTGACAAGCCTCCAAACCTCCCCACTTCCCTAACAACACACCACACTACACTGCACTGTAATCAATTACATGGAACATGTCATCTCCTCCTACCCCGAGATCCCGGCTCTCAGCTGTGTTACAGGGAAAGGTGCCTTCTGTCCCCAGCAGCGCCTAGAGCTCAAGCTCCACTTGCTCCACCCTCCCTATGCCCCTGCGTGTCGTGATTGGCTCAAGGAGGGCTCCAGCCTTTGAATCCGGCTGCCGGCGCTTCTGATCGGCTGTGGGACCAGCACCATACAAACAGTGCCGCTCCCACGCCGCTCCCCGCCGCTGTACAGGGACAGGCGCTGGGGACAGACACACTGCCTCAGCGCTGTCCACCGACGCTCCCTGCAGCATCAGCGCTGGGATCAGACACCCGATCCCAGCGCTATCCGCTGCATTCCACTGGGGACACAGCTCCGCCTCCGCCTGCTGCACTGATGTGCCCTGTGATACAGGGCACATCTCTACATAATGAGTCAGTTTGACTCATTACATGCCGCTGGCTTTGGGCCCCTTGACAGCAGTGGGCCCCAGTGTAAGGCACTGCTTGCACTGCTGATAGTTCCACCACTGCATGGGGGGGAATAGTGATGATGAGAAGTGGGGGAATGACGTTTGTGAGATGTAGGAGGATTGTGCTGGAGAAACGCAGGGGGAATGTCTTTGGTGAGATGCATGGGGAATGATGTTAGTGATACACAGGGAGAATGGCACTGGTGAAAAGCAGGAAGGATGCAATTGAAAGATGCAGGAGGAATGACAATGAGATGTGGGAGGGTGACGCTTGAGAGAAACAAGGGAAATAATGCTGATGATTAGCAGGGGAGATGATGTTAATGATATGTGGGGTGGATGGCGCTGGAGAGACTCAGGGGCAGTGGTGCAAGTGGGCGGGTACGGGTGGGTACGGCGTACCCGTAAGAATTTAGCCGTGGGTACGCCGTACCCACACCGACGGGCCGCCGCTCCTCGCACCGCCGCTGATGTGAGGGAAGGAGAGCGCAGCCTGTGCCTCTCCTTCCCCTCAGTCTCCGGCGGGTGTCATAGTTTAATTCAGCGCCGATCCGTGAGCCAATCAGAGCTCGCGGTGCGAGCTCTGATTGGCTCACGGATCGGCGCTGAATTAAACTGTGAGACACCCGCCGGAGACTGAGGGGAAGGAGAGGCACAGGCTGCGCTCTCCTTCCCTCACACAGGACGGCAGCGGCCAGCAGCAGCGGTGAGCAGGGAAGGGGGGGGGGCATGTTATACCTGGCACTGGGGGATCTTGCACTGGGGGGGGCATTTCTATCTGGCACTGGGGGATATCTGGCACTGGGGGGGGCATTTCTATCTGGCACTGGGGGATATCTGGCACTGGGGGGGGCATTTCTATCTGGCACTGGGGGATATCTGGCACTGGGGGGCATATATACCTGGCACTGGGGGATATCTGGCACTGGGGGGCATATATACCTGGCACTGGGGGATATCTGGCACAGGGGGGCATGTATACCTGGCACTGGGGGATATCTGGCACAGGGGGGCATGTATACCTGGCACTGGGGGATATCTGGCACTGGGGGGGCATGTATACCTGGCACTGGGGGCATATCTGGCACTGTAGGGGCATTTCTGTATCTGGCACGGGGGGCAATGTATATCTGACACAGTGGGAGCATTTGTGTATCTGGCACTGTGGGGCAATGTGTATCTGGCACTGTGGGGCAATGTATATCTGGCACTGTGGGGCAACGTGTATCTGACACTGCGAGGCAATGTATATCTGGCACTCTGGGGGCATTTCTGTATCTGGCACTGTGGGGCAATGTGTATCTGGCACTGTTAGTCAATGTGTATCTGGCACTGTGGGGCAATGTATATCTGGCACTGTGGGGCAACGTGTATCTGGCACTATTGGGGTCATACGTGTATCTGCCCCTCCCCCATATGTGTATCACGCCCCCATTTTCATTGGCCACGCCCCATGTGGCATTTGGCCACACCCATTTTTTTGCGCGCGCGCCTTCGGCGCACGCACACAGTACCCGTAAGACATTTTTTCTACTTGCACCACTGCTCAGGGGGAATGATATTGGTGATATAGGGGGGAATGGCTCTGGTGAGAAGCAGGGGGAATGACGTTGGTGAGACAGAGGAGGAATGACACTGGTGAGAAGCAGGAGAGATGAAGTTAGTGATATACAGGGGGGTGGCGCCAGTGAGAAGCAGGGGGAATGACGTTGGTGTGAAGCAGGAGGGATGATGTTAGTGATATACGCTGGTAAGAAGCAGGAGGTATGATGTTGGTGAGAAGCAGGAGGGGCGAGGTTAGTGATTATGCTGGTGCATAGGCGGATCCCGGGGGGGGCACTCGGGCCCGTGCCCCCCCCCCCCTGTCGTTTCTGACTTCTTTTTTCAAAAGCGTATGAACAAAGATAGTGCACACTACATAAGCGCTCACCAATGACCATATAACCCCATGTGTACCATAACAAACAGATTATGGGTACAAATACATTCACCCTTAAGAGGATGATGGTCCTCAAAGGTGGACCACGATTTTTCATCTGAGGAAGGACTTGATGTCCGATACGCGTCAAGCGTGACCCGTGTATTTTATTCTGGACTTTGACCCTGGTATCCGCGGAATACACCTTCGGCCTGGAGTTTGATCCTGCATGTAAGCCTTCCGGAGAGCTTATCTGCATCCCACACTGCTCTACATCTGTGGCGTTGGATCCCTCTGGGTGATATATCCGTGTATTGATATATGGAGTCATACTTACATGCTGTTATATTTTAATCCTTGTGTAAGTGCAATCTGTGGAAATAAATCCTGCGTGTTTTTAAGCAATATCACACTATGTTTGCTATTCCTCATACCTCTTAATATTCTCAATACACCGGGAATAGAGGTACTTATTGTTTCAGGTCATCTAAAGGACCAATTAGCCGCACCTGAGTTCCATATGTGAAGGAAAGAACTATACAGAAAAATCGTGGTCCACCTTTGAGGACCATCATCCTATTAAGGGTGAATGTATTTGTACCCATAATCTGTTTGTTATGGTACACATGGGGTTATTTGGTCATTGGTGAGCACTTATGTAGTGTGCACTATCTTTGTTCATACGCATTTGTCTTGTTGGTGTGTGGGAATCACATCCATTTTGTACACTTTTAGCTGCTCATCAAGTTTGTTGCGCATACACACTTAAAACATCTGTCCTATCCATTCTTTTTTCAAAAGGAAAACAGCAGCAGCACTGCTGCTATTTCCGTCAGTCAGATTTGATAAAAGAGCCGGCAGGCACTAGAACCCGCCGCTGCTCTAACAGCAAGTCCGTGTGGTAACTAGTGATGTGCACCGGACATTTTTCGGGTTTTGTGATTTGGTTTTTTATTTGGATCCGCGGCCATGATTTTGATTCGGACGCGTTTTGGCAAAACCTCCCTTAAAAAATTTTGGCGGATTCGGGTGTGTTTTGGATTCGGGTGTTTTTTTTTTTTTTTTTTTTCAAAAACCCCTCAAAAACAGCTTAAATCATAGAATTTGGGGGTAATTTTGATCCCATAGTATTATTAACCTCAATAACCATAATTTCCACTCATTTCCAGTCTATTCTGAACACCTCACACATCGCAATATTATTTTTAGTCCTAAAATTTGCACCGAGGTTACTGGATGACTAAGCTAAGCGACCCAAGTGGCCGGCACAAACACCTGGCCCATCTAGGAGTGTCAATGCAGTGTCAGACAGGATGGCACTTAAAAAAATTGGCCCCAAACATCACATGATGCAAAGATAAATTTAAAAAAAAGAGGTGCAAGATGGAATTGTCCTTGGGCCCTCCCACCCACCCTTATGTTGTATAAACAGGACATGCACACTTTAACAAACCCATCATTTCAGCGACAGGGTCTGCCACACGACTGTGGCTGAAATGAGTGGTTGGTTTGGGCCCCCACCAAAAAAGAAGCAATCAATCTCTCCTTGCACAAACTGGCTCTACAGAGGCAAGATGTCCACCTCCTCATCGTCCGATTCCTCACCCCTTTCACTGTGTACATCTCCCTCCTCACAGAGTATTAATTCGTCCCCACTGGAATCCACCATCACAGGTCCATGTGTACTTTCTGGAGGCAATTGCTGGTAAATGTCTCCACGGAGGAATTGATTATAATTCATTTTGATGAACATCATCTTCTCCACATTTTCTGGAAGTAACCTCGTACGCCAATCGTTGACAAGGTTACCGGCTGCACTAAACACTCTTTTGGAGTACACACTGGAGGGGGGAAACTTAGGTAAAATAAAGTCAGTTTGTGCAAGGGCCTCCAAATTGCCTCTTTTTCCTGCCAGTATACGTACGGACTGTCTGACATGCCTGCAGTGATGCTGTCACTCATATAATCCTCCACCATTCTTTCAATGGTGACAGAATCATATGCAGTGACAGTAGACGACATGTCAGTAATCGTTGGCAGGTCCTTCAGTCCGAACCAGATGTCAGCTATCGCTCCTGACTGCCCTGCATCACCGCCAGCGGGTGGTTTTGGAAATTTTATCCTTTTCCTGGCAGCTCCAGTGGCGGGAGAAAATGAAGCAGCCACTTTTTTCCATCCAGTGTTGGGAAGGTCAGGCATCGCAACCGCCACAATTGGACTCTTCGTGGGGATTTGTGATTTAGAAGAACGCACAGTTCTTTGCTGTGCTTTTGCCAGCTTAACTCTTTTCATTTTTCTAGCGGGAGGATGAGTGCTTCCATCCTCATGTAAAGCTGACCCACTAGTTATGAGGAACATAGGAGAGGGCCTTAGCCGTTCCTTGCCACTCCGTGTCATAAATGGCATATTGGCAAGTTTACGCTTCTCCTCAGATGCTTTTAATTTAGATTTTTGGGTCATTTTACTGAACTTTTGTTTTTTGGATTTTACATGCTCTCTACTATGACATTGGGCATTGGCCTTGGCAGACGACGTTGATGGTATTTCATCATCTCTGCCAGGACTAGTGGCAGCAGCTTCAGCACTAGGTGGAAATGGATCTTGATCTTTCCCTATTTTACCCTCCACATTTTTGTTCTCCATTTTTTAATGTGTGGAATAATATGCCAGTAATCTATCTGGAATTAGACGGCAGTAATGTCTGGAATCAGATACCACTAGATAGATACCAGATACCACTGTGACTGGAATGATGATGACCTATGCACAGTGACAGGACACTGCCACGGCACCCTACGGCAGCAAGATGCAGCACAAGACACTGGACTTTTAGTTACCACAATGCAGCACTGACACTGAGCACAGATATTAAACACTGTTCAGGATACTAGAAGTGACATGGAGCTGCAAGATACAGCAATGGACTACTGTACTGTACTACTATATACTGGTGGTCACCACAATGCAGCACTTTACTACTATATACTGGTCACCCCAATGCAGCACAGATATTGAGCACTGATCAGGAGAATAAGACTGAGTCTGAGCAGCAAGATACAGCAATGGCCTACTGTACTGTACCACTATATACTGGTGGTCACCACAATGCAGCACTGTACTACTATATACTGGTCACCACAATGCAGCACAGATATTGAGCACTGATCAGGAGAATAGAACTGAGTCTGACACGGTGCTGCAAGATACAGCAATAGACTACTGTACTGTACTACTATATACTGGTGCACTGGCGGAACTAGCGAGCGGTGGGCCCATGTGCGACAAAATGCTTTGGCCCTCCCCCCCATCTAAGTCCACCGCCTCACCCCTGGAGAGGATCTGGTGAGGGGGACCTGCTCAGGGCCAGGGAAATGGATACCTAGCAACAGTGCTGTAATTAGTCATTTTAGTGCTGTGTGCAAGAAACGGCATCGGAGCCCCGCTCCTCTATGTAAAACAGGGGCAGTGCGTGCCGCAGGTGCGCAAAAAAATAGGGGCGTGGCTTCGTGGGGAAGGGGTGTGGCCACAAAATAATACCAATTCATATACGGTGCACAGTAGTCTCCATTATTCAAATTACGCCGTACGGTACTACCACTACACCATGTAGAGACCCTTTTACACATTATGGCGGACAGCTTTCCCTTTTTTACACATTACGGCAGACAGCGTCCCCCTTTTTACACATTACGGCAGACAGTGTCCCCTTTTTACACATTACGGCAGACAGTGTGCCCTTTTTACACATTACGACAGACAGCGTCCCCTTTTTTACACATTAAGGCAGACAGCGTCCCCTTTTAACACATTACAGCAGGCAGCGTCCCATTTTTTACACATTATGGCAAACAGGAAAGATAGATAGACAGAGAGATAGACAGATAGATAGACAGACAGATGGACAAATAGAAAGATAGATAGATAGATAGATAGATAGATAGATAGATAGATAGATAGATAGATAGATAGATAGAATAGGTATATTTACCGTTTCCGCTGGCTCAGGCTCCTCTTGCTGCTTCTGGCAGGGGAGAAGAAGGAGGAGGGGGGGTGGAGGAGGGAGCCGCAGCAGCGCTATGTCATTGGTAGAAGCGCTGCTGCTGCTGGCCCTCTCCTTTACCATAGGCTGCCCTCCGCCGCTGTGAATGCTGGGATGCGCATCCCAGCATTCATAGCAGCGGAGGGCAGCCTATGGTAAAGGAGAGGGCCAGCAGCAGCAGTGCTTCTACCAATGACATAGCGCTGCTGTGGCTCCCTCCTCCCCCCCCTGTAGCCGGTGCGCATCCTCTCCTCGGCGGTGGCACACAGCGGCAGCCAGGCGGCATGTAATAAGTCAGTTTGACTCATTACATGCCGCTCTGGCTTTGGGCCCCTTGACAGAGGCGGGCCCCAGTACAAGGCACTGCCTGCACTGGTGCTAGTTCCGCCTCTGTACTGGTGATCACCAAAATGCAGCACTGTACTACTATATACTGGTCACCACAATGCAGCACAGATATTGAGCACTGATCAGGAGAATAGAACTGAGTCTGACACAGAGCTGCAAGATACAGCAATGGACTACTGTACTGTACTACTATATACTGGTGGTCACCACAATGCAGCACTGTACTACTATATACTGGTCACCACAATGCAGCACATATATTGAGCACTGATCAGGAGAATAGAAGTGACACAGAGCAGCAAGACACAGCAATGGCCTACTGTACTGTACTACTATATACTGGTGGTCATCACAATGCAGCACTGTACTACTATATACTGGTCACCACAATGCAGCACAGATATTGAGCACTGATCAGGAGAATAGAACTGAGTCTGACACGGAGCTGCAAGATACAGCAATGGACTACTGTACTGTACTGTACTACTATATACTGGTGGTCACCACAATGTAGCACTGTACTACTATATACTGGTCACCACAATGCAGCACAGATATTGAGCACTGATTAGGAGAATAGAACTGAGTCTGACACGGAGCTGCAAGATACAGCAATGGACTACTGTACTGTACTACTATATACTGGTGGTCACCACAATGCAGCACACTGAGCACAGATATTGAGCTTTTCAGGCAGAGAACGTAGCCACATCCTCTCCGCTCAATCGACAATGCACGAGTGAAAATGGCGGCGACGCGCGGCTCTTTATATGGAATCCGAATCTCGCGAGAATCCGACAGCGGGATGATGTTTTCCCCTGTTTGGGTTTTGCGTGTTAGGCGGGACAAACCGAGGCTGCCTCGGACCCGTGTAAACCATGTGAAGTTTGGGGGGGTTCGGATCTCAACAAACCGAACCTGCTCATCTGTAGTGGTAACCAATGGGGATGCTGGAGCTGCAGCTCCAGCCTCCCCCTGCTCACACTGCAACCTACCTCCCCCACTGCCAGCCAGCCAGAGTCCAGCCCAAGCGCGGGGTTCAAATGCCAGCATCGAGTAAGACTGTTACTTATGACGGCGCAGAAGGCTTCATTAGCCCTCATTGCATCGCACAGTTTCCCAGCGCTTCCTCCTCCACTTCCTTTACCACCATGCTAGGGTGCAGTCACACTCAGCCTCAGCTTTGAGAAGGCGTCTCGTGTGATTGTGACAGGGCTGTCCTGCAGATGTCTTATGCTGCTTGTTGGAGATCCAGCTGGCTGCTTCTGCTAATCAGAGATGGACAGTTCATGTTGTCCTGCAGTCTGAGTCTCACTGTAGTGCCCAAAACAAGGTATGCTGCACCTGCCACCACCAACTAAAAACTATAATAATTATATTGTGCTGGGGTGCCTTCCAGGCTCCCATAACTAATGGAACAGGTGACCAACATTTCAAGACCCAATCAGCCTTTTCATCAGCGTGAAACATTGGCAATAAACCAGGATGCGCTCCTACAGCCAATCATTACCTGATGGCGTATTCTGAGGCCCCGCCCCCTGTGATACCACTCCTCTTGTCTGGGAGCACGCGTGCCTTAGGTGCATGTAAATATAACTATTACCGTTCCCCTATCATGGTGCCCCCCCCCCCCCCCCCCTTTCATTTTCTTCTGGATCCGCCCCTGTGCAGATGAGTAGCAGGAGGGGTGATGTTAGTGATATACGTTGGTATGTAGCAGGAGTGATGATGTTAGTGATATACACTGATGAGAAGCAGGAGGGATGATATTAGTGATATATGCTGGTGAGAAGCAGGAGGGATGCTGTTAGTGATATACGCTGGTGAGAAGCAAGAGGTATGATGTTGGTGAGAAGCAGGAGGAGTGATGTTAGTGATTGTTCTGGTAAGAAGCAGAACGGGTGATGTTAGTGATATACGCTGGTGAGAAGCAAGAGGTATGATGTTGGTGAGAAGCAGGAGGAGTGATGTTAGTGATAGTTCTGGTAAGAAGCAGAACGGGTGATGTTAGTGATATACGCTGGTGAGAAGCAAGAGGTATGATGTTGGTGAGAAGCAGGAGGAGTGATGTTAGTGATTGTTCTGGTAAGAAGCAGAACGGGTGATGTTAGGGATATACGCTGGTGAGAAGCAAGAGGTATGATGTTGGTGAGAAGCAGGAGGAGTGATGTTAGTGATTGTTCTGGTAAGAAGCAGAACGGGTGATGTTAGGGATATACGCTGGTGAGAAGCAGGTGGGATGCTACTAGTTTAAAATAGAACAGTGCATTGCATATCTGTATGTTTGAGCTATTGCATTTGCCATATGGGTCCAATGGAATCCTAGAAGACAAGCTAAGCTTCTTAGACTGAGGATACAAAGACTGTAATAGATAGCACAAAAAGAATTGTACAGCTGCTTTTACTGCATTACTTTTTTTATTGACTCTAAAATTTCCATCAAGAGTAGAGTTGAATATAATTATTTCTCACATCACTCAATTTGTTTCTTTTACTAGAAAGCCACACATCGTTATGAGCAATTCCTACTCAGAACAGAGGAAGTATGGAGCATAAAGAGATGCCAGGAAACGTGTTTTCGTCTGTAAAAAATTATGTAAATGATCTAAAAGTTATTAATTAGTGCAGAAGAAGTGTGCGGAGGAAGCATTAGCAATGGTGTTGTTATCAACTGTACATAAAACCTGTTATAGTTAGCATATTGATATGTATATGTAATCAATTATTGATCAAAGGAAACATTACAACCTTACCAGTAAAGCACACTGGGGTATATGTATTAAGCCTGGAGAAGTGATAAAGCAGTGATAAAGAAATGATAAGTGGAAGATGATAACGCACCAGCCAATCAGCTCCTAACTGTCATTTTTCAAATCCATAATGATTGGTTGGTGCGTTATTATTAGAGATGAGCAGGTTCGGTTCTCAGAGAACCAAATCTCCCCCCTCCCCCCCAAACGTCACGCTCCGAGGCCGTCCCGAGTCCGGCTCAGGACTTCCCGCCAGACTCGGAAAGCAGAACGAGGCAAAACGTCACCATCCCACTGTCGGATTCTCGCGGGTTTTGGATTCCATATAAACAGCCGCGCGTCGCCTCCATTTTCACTCCGAACTTGGAGAGTGAGGGAGACAGACCTCTGTCTCTCTCTGTGGGTGATACATTGACTGAGTTTGAGAACCCCTGATTTAAAGAGACACACCTATGCCCACTATGGATTATTTTTTCTTCTGACTGTCTCACAAGGACCTGTATAAGATGAAGGCTAACATCAGCGGCCACCCAAGACTGTAATACATCTAACCGCACAGCACATTGGCCCTCATTCCGAGTTGTTCGCTCGCAAGCTGCTTTTAGCAGCTTTGCACACGCTAAGCCGCCGCCTACTGGGAGTGAATCTTAGCTTAGCAAAATTGCGAACGAAAGATTCGCAATATTGCGAAAAGACTTCTCTGTGCAGTTTCTGAGTAGCTCGAGACTTACTCTGCCAGTGCGATCAGTTCAGTGCTTGTCGTTCCTGGTTTGACGTCACAAACACACCCAGCGTTCGCCCAGACACTCCCCCGTTTCTCCAGCCACTCCCGCGTTTTTCCCAGAAACGGTAGCGTTTTTTCACACACTCCCATAAAACGGCCAGTTTCCGCCCAGAAACACCCACTTCCTGTCAATCACATTACGATCACCAGAACGAAGAAAAAACCTTGTAATGCCGTGAGTAAAATACCAATCTCCATAGCAAATTTACTTGGCGCAGTCGCAGTGCGAACATTGCGCATGCGCAGTAAGCGGAAAATCGCTGCGATGCGAAGAAAATTACAGAGCGAACAACTCGGAATGACCACCATTAACTCTTCACTGCAGGGGTTTTTTGTGTTTATTTTTATTAGAAAACTTTTTACATATTTTTTGAAAATACCATTAGTCTTTTAACTCATTTTAACGCGTAAAAAAGATAATGAACTGATATGACTAAAAAAGTTGACATTTCAAGAAAAGGAACCAAAAAGAAATGTCATTATAAAGTTATAAACACCACAATATTCCAGGCATTTAACTATACATGCAAAAAATCTGTTACTCCTCATCAATACTCTCTTGTGGAAAAGACGTGTATTGTTTGAGAGAATTGTCCAGCAATACATTTCTTAGTGCTATTTGGAAAACTGGAGAGCATATTTTTCAGTAAAGATTCTCCGTGCTATACCGAAGATGCCTTCTCTCCACATGCTTCCATGCAGTGAATGGCTGACAACACTCTGATTAGATGATCAAGATAAAGTGGCATCAGCTGATTCACAATTGCAGTCCCTACTGCAAAGATCCTAGTACTGTAGGTGGAGGGATGTGCTACTAAGTTTTGCAGTCTATAGATTCCACCTGGAATGATTCAGCCTTGAGAAGCCAGTTCAAATAGGACCTGTCTGATGTTGTTAATGATGCCCTGTTACATTATCCTTTGGTGAAGTCTATGAGTATTGACTATCAGTTTGGAGAATGTAATTTTAAGAGGTGGTCAGTACCCTCCTCTCAAGTGATATGCTCCGGGAATCAGGAATAATGAGAAGGAGACAGAGTTTACGGCTATAAAAAAAAAAAAAAATACATAATTCTTCTAGTGCACTATAAAAGACCAGTAAATGAGATTTACATCCTATATGATAGTAGAAATGAAGAGATCTCAGTACCATATACTTGCCAATTCACAGCATCTCTGATATGATGATCCTAACACTACATGATAATAGTACCCACTTTGGATTCAGTATGATATACCGATGGACAGGATGCCGGTGGTCAGAGTACCGTCTGTGGCATCCCGACTATCAGAATCCCGACATTCCCCCAGAAATTACCCTAACTCTCCCTGCCCCCTACCCTAACCGTATCTCTCCTTTGCGGGTACCTATCCCTCCCCGGTGGTGCCTAACTCTAACCCTCCCCGGAGGTGCCTAAACCTAACCCTCCCTTCCCCGCTGCCTAAACCTCATCATTGTATAGCTTAGTGACCTAGAAAGAAACTGAGGTATGTATGATCTTGGTGTGACATCAGCTAGAGCAGCAATAAAAGAAAAACCAGAGGCTTGCGCTGAAAGTTGGTGTTCCGATCATGCCTATGTGGAACTTGACTCTGCCTAATAAATGCAACGGAACCCGACTTAAAGTGACTCATCTGCAGAGGAACCTAATTGAGGCAGCGGGATGTGGCGCAGGTGAGACTGTGTTTATACCACCTTTACCCCTTATCCCCAACAATTTTCCTTTTCAATTTAAGCGCCTGCAGTTTCCTATAAGCATCTGCTTTGCTATGATGATCAACAAGTCACATGAGCAAATGATCAGGGCTGCTGGCGCAAATCTCATGACCAGCTGCTTCTCCCATGGGCAGCTTTACGTGGTTTGCTCACAAGTTAGTAGCCCAAAACATCTTTTTGTATTAATCCCTGAAGGAAAAACTGCAAATATTGTTTACAAATAAATTTTGTGATCAATATGTACAATATATATTTCTAAACTGAAAACTAACTCGACTGGAGACACCCCAAGATCATCAAATTGGACTACAAGGACCAGCATGACCCCCAACTACCAATCCCATACATGCCTCTCAGAACAGTGATACACAAACATGGCAAGTTGCTGAAATCGATGTATTGGTCCATTACAGGTGCTTGCAAGGTATGGATTAATATACATAGAGTTGCTCTGATGGTGTGACCGATGTTTGTCCTATGCTGCGTCTTTGTACACAAGTGTCCAGATTTGAGAAGCCAGCGGTGAGTGTCGCTACATAAAAGGCAGCAAATGCAACATATATATATCTTCTCAGACTCGAAGACGCAGCAGTGTCGTGATTGGCATCCACCTCTGAATCAGGCCCTTAGTTTTAGATCAGATCACTAGAAAAACAAGTAAGAAAAATAATATAACAGACAACCTGAAAGACCATCAATCATAAAGGAATTAACAGAACAAATAAGAATAAAAAAAGAAACTGGAGGACGAGATAAACTGGCATACAGCAATATTTGCTTTGGATGGGTGTGAAAAAAAAATATTTGGGAACGCAGAAGAAGTAGTAGTTTACTACTGGAAAATATCAAAGGGAGTGATAATTCTCATTGTTAAAAAGCCAACAGACTTACAACAGTAGCAGGCTGGTTTAGGCCATGTTTCACATCTCCAGTCCTCAGGAAACCCTATCGGTGAAGTGTGTGAGGTGCACACGGCCCCCGGGATCCAGGGGGGAATCACCGCACACCCTGCACCCATTTTTTTCAATACTTAAGCTCCTGCGTCGGCAGCAGCAGCGCTGCAGAAATCACCAGCAAAATGGCACAGTGCCATTTTCCCGATGTCTCACGCATGCACAGTAAGGATACATGAACATACATGTCAAGTTGTATTTTAAGTAAGTGCTGGCTTCCTTACCAAGGGATCTGCAGCCGCCGCACGCATGGAAGACAGGCACACACTGCTCAGCCTGTCTATCATCAATAAGCCCACCCACAGACTCCTGTGAAACCAGCCAATGGGAGTCTGGGGGCGGGCTTATTGATGATAGGCTGAGCAGTGTGTTCCTGTCTTCCATGCGTGCAGTGGCTGCCAATCCCTGGGTAAGGAAGCCAGCACATGTTGCATATAACTTCACATGTATGTTCATATGTGCTAGCCAGCTGCCCCCCTGCACACTTTGGTCAGCACTGCAGTCCAGGGTCAGCAGCCGCCACTACACCAGACTACAATTAAACAAGGGCACTCTTAATTTCCTGATTTGGGACCTAATTCAGACCTGATCGCAGCAGCAAATTTGTTAGCTAATGGGCAAAACGATGTACATTGCCGGGGGGGGGGGGGGGGGGGGGCAGATATAACATGTGCAGAGAGAGTTAGATTTGGGTGGGTTATATTGTTTCTGTGCAGGGTAAATACTGGCTGCTTTATTTTTACACTGCTATTTTTATTTCAGTTTGAACACACCCCACCGAAATCTATCTCTCTCTGCACGTTATACAGTATCTGCACCACCAGTAAAATCCGCCACCATGCTCAGTGTCAGTAAGCAAGATGCAGTCCGTGACTACACTGACTTCACTGTGACTGGCAGTGACTTCCTATTGGAAGTCCTACCTGTCAGTCTCAGACAATACAGGCAGTCTCATTGGGAGATGTATCCTCCCTCCAAAACTGCCAGACCAGGCTGCGTTAAGCAGAGTTGGTTTCCTTTAGGTGTGACACCCAGGTACAGTAAGTATTAGGTTCAGGTAATAAAGTCAATATACATGTTACTGATGTTATCTCGTTCCTTCTCTTAGGACTTCCCAGTGTCCAATTCTTCACCGAGAGGTGAGAATGATGACTGCGACAGAATAAACTATTTCTTTTTGTTTATTTGTCTCTAAAATAAATATCAGTTTATTAGAACACCAATTGTGATAATGAACTTTGCGCAAATTGAGCAAAACATTAGTTCACAAAAAAACAGTTTACAATACAATACATCAATTTCAAATAGTGACAATGTATTTCACTCAAAAGCTAATAAACTCTTTTTTAAACAGCTCCTAGTCGTACTGACTCCTTCTTTCTTCTATCGATAAACAGGTGCCTGAATTTAACTCATTAGATCATATTGACCATATGTAACCATGAATATAAGTAATCTATTAATTTATTGTGCTTGAACCTTAACAATATACTTTAAACTAGCTTAACAACTAAAAATACAGAAACGGACACAAACTGCATTGGATTAAATGGTCATTAATTCATTAAATCGAATGACCTTATTCGTGGCGGGTGGCCAGGAAGATGCAACTATTAGCAAGCTCTAGTCAACTAGATCTCAACAAAATTGGGGCGATTGATACACCCCAGCTGTAATGGCGGCGACTGAAATGCCCCATCTAAAACTATAAGCATAACTTGTGTCGTGAAGGTCTCACCACCCTTTACTATAGCCAGTGAGGCCGCTTCTCATAGAAGCGTCCATCGTCCCCCCACAAGGGCAGGACACACTCGCCGTCCTTCAAAAAGGGTAAGTGCCACACAACTGCCACTTATGCTACATGTGGCAGTTGGCCAGTAGCGCCTTCCTGTCACCACCAGGTTCAAAGAACCGCAGCCAGCCACCCCAAAATGAAAATTGTAATCCAACCTGAAACTAACTAATCGAAACAACAAAAAATACCCTTAAGGAAAACACCAACCCCTAAATCGGAAAGTTGCACCCCATTTTTCCTGAAATAATAAGGACTTTGAAGCACCAGTAGTGGATGCCTAACCGCCAGACCGCCTGTGGACAATACAAACGTAGATACAGCAAAGTTAATCTTTTTCCTCACCCTGTCCAGAGCTGTTATCTCATGTGACCCTCTCCACACAAATCTAGGTACAATGTCAGACCACACTAAACGCACTTCGGGCCACTGAGACCGAACCTCACCTAAATCTGTCTTGATCCTAAGTACTCGGAATGAGGGCCCATATTCCTCGCTCCTCAGGCCTAACTTAGGCCCTCATTCCGAGTTTATTGCTCGCTAGCTGCTTTTAGCAGCAGTGCAAACGCTAAGCCGCCGTCCTCAGGGAGTGTATCTTAGCTTAGCAGAAGTGCAAACAAAAGGTTAGCAAAATAGTGCTGAAATTTTTTCAAGCAGTTTCAGAGTAGCTGCAGACCTACTCCTTCTTTCCGATGACTTCAGACTGTTTGGTTCCTGGTTTGACGTCACAAACACGCCCTGCGTTCGGCCAGCCACTCCCCCGTTTCCCATGCATGCCTGCGTTTTTGCCTGACACGCCTGCGTTTTTTAGCACACTCCCGGAAAACGGCCAGTTACCACCCAGAAACACCCACTTCCTGTCAATCATTCAACGATTAACAGTGCGACTGAAAAGCGTCGCTAGACCTTGTGTGAAACTGCATAGTTTTGTGTGAAAGTACGTTGCGCTTGCGCACTGCAGCCCATATGCATGCGTAGAAATGCCAATTTTAGCCTGATCGCTGCGCTGCGAACAACGGCAGCTAGCGATCAACTCGGAATGACCACCTTAGTTAAACAGCATTTTAACACAGCAGCGAACTGAAACCAAGTTAGAGGCAAGGAATCCTGATGTAGCAAGACCTGAGCACCACCTGCTAGCCTCGAGGCCAAATAAACATTAGCCAGCCAAACTGGACATAAATCCACATCTGTCTGGGTCCTCAAAGTCACCCAGCACCCCCGACCCAGTTGGTCGGTCTTGGAACGAGGGATCTTACACAATATGACGCCTTCCTTGAACACAAGGTCCTTAAAATGAGGGCCCGTAACTGTCACGATCCTCACTGTAGTTCTCATATTTGGTGACTTACCTCTGCCATCTCTGTCCTGCATCCTGAGGCCGAAATTGGCAATCTGAAGTTTATGCCTAAAAGCAAGCATCCTCTGTTTGTTTGCAGAATTTCAGGCTTCAGTGTTCTTTCGGCCTGCTAGGCCTCGCTCCACATCACTGCCTAGTCTAGAGTACTCACATGACAGTGACTGTTCTCCTGACCCAGAGCTGTCCAATCCTGTGCCAGCCTGAGACTCTCTGAATCACCTGACACTGCTCACAAATCACCAAGGACCAGGAAGTATAAGTCAGGAGACTTGAGTTGGAAACTCTGCCAGTTCCTCGTGTCACACACAGCTCTGTGTGAGCTTAGAAGCTCAGCTCCCTAAAGGTAACACTTGTACTTCGGTTCCTGTAAAACTCTGCTCCTTTGCTACCCAGTCTGGATTACAGTTGTGTTACCATTGATATCCAGTATTTCTACAGTTTCATCATAAAGTCACAGTTGCAGTATTCCACAGTCTCATCTTAAAGCCACAGCTGCAGTATTCTACAGTTTCATCTTAAAGTCACAGTTGCAGTATTTCACAGTCTCATCTTAAAGCCACAGCTGCAGTATACTACAGTATTATCTTAAAGTCACAGCTGCAGTGTTCTTCAGCCTCGTCCTAAAGTCACACTTACAGTCATCGTTCTACTTTCAGTTGCGTTTCCAGTTATATCCGGTACCAGCCCGGAATACAGTTGCGTCCAGTCTCACCGGTAACCAGACAGGTTCTCAGTCTCACCAGTAACCAGTTTGGCTTACTATCTCACCAATAACCTTGAGTATATAAGCACTTACTCCTGTGACACTATATCCAGTTCAATCTCACCTATACATTCCTCAACCTGCTATCAACACCAAGTCCTTGGTGATCCAGTGGCCGGGATATGGCTTCCTCTGCCGAGGCCCGGGTTCGATCCCGGGTCAGGGATTGCTCCTTCTTCTCACTGATTCCTACAGACCAGCCTAATATTCACATAGTCCTCCAGTCGCCCACAGAGACTTCACTAACACCGAGTTCACAAAAACCATAGCCCTGACAGTATGAACTGGCCACATGGACCCGGCCGAAAGTGTTTGTCTGACGCATGACCTCCTAAGCAATATTGCAGGACGCTTGGAGGGTTTGGAGTTGACTCAGCATCAATTGGCACAGTGTCTGCAGCGGAACTTCTCCAGAGATTCTCGGACTCTCTGCACTAAGACTCCTGACAAACTGCAGATTTACTACCAGATGTTATTACATTTACAAGAACTTTTGTCTAGTATTCCTTCTGTGATGCCTGATCTCTTCAGGAATACTACCAACGTTGTTGATCCTGTTTTGTCCTATCCAGTTACTAAAGTCTCTTCCTCTGTGCAAGGAAAAGTTGTTCATCAGAGCTATCCACGCCCCAAGCTCTCTGAAGCTGAACATCAGCGGCGTAAGGAGCTACACCTCTGTCTTTACTGTGGAAATTCCGGTCATTTTGTTAAGGATTGCATTCTTCGCAAGCCAGGAAATGGTGACAAATCTCAGTATCATAGCGCTCTTGTCTACAAGTCATCCACAGTAGCCAATCCTGCTACTGCTGACGGGGGTGTTAAGAAGGCTATTTAAAAAGAGACTCAAATTTATGACTGGGGTCCTGTGATTAAAAGACCCTATCCCAAGTTGGATGTCCAGAAAAGAATGTTCAAGCCATTTAAAGTCACAGAGGAGTCCGTGTCTACAGCCCAAGGAGGGGCATTTGTGTCTACAGCCCAAGGACGGGCATCCGTGTCTACAGCCCAAGGAGGGGCGTCCATGTCTACAGCCCAAGAAGGGGTGTCCGTGTCTACAGCCCAAGGAAGGGCATCTGTGTCTACAGCCCAAGGAGGGGTGTCCGTGTCTACAGCCCAAGGAGGGGCGTCTGTGTCTACAGCCCAAGGAGGGGCGTCTGTGTCTACAGCCCAAGGAGGGGCGTCCGTGTCTACAGCTCAAGGAGGGGCATCCGTGTCTACAAACCAAGAAGGGGTATCCATGTCTACAGCTCAAGGAGGGGCGTCAATGTCTACAGCTCAAGGAGGGGCGTCTGTGTCTTCAGCCCATGGAGGGGCATCCGTGTCTTCAGCCCATGGAGGGGCGTCCGTGTCTTCAGCCCATGGAGGGGCCTCCGTGTCTTCAGCCCATGGAGGGGCCTCTGTGTCTTCAGCCCATGGAGGGGCGTCCATGTCTTCAGCCCATGGAGGGGCGTCCGTGTCTTCAGCACATGGAGGGGCGTCCGTGTCTTCAGCCCATGGAGGGGCGTCAGTGTCTTCAGCTCATGGAGGGGCGTCCGTGTCTTCAGCCCATGGAGGGGCGTCCGTGTCTTCAGCCCATGGAGGGGTGTCCATGTCTTCAGCCCATGGAGGGGCATCCATGTCTTCAGCCCCAGGGGGTTCGAGCATCCAGCCCCAGGAGGGGGTTCCTGGTGTCCAGCCCCAGGAGGGGTATACAATGTTCAAGCTCTAGTAGGGGCATATGAGTCTTCTCAAAAAGGAGTTTCTGATCTGTCAACCCCAGGAGGGGTGCTGGAGATAACAAGCCTGAGAGAGGTGTCTGATTCGTCAACCCCAGGAGGGGGTCACCAGAGTTTCAGCCCCAAGGGAAGTATCCAGAGCCAAGTTCCCAGATGGAAATTTTTGTGCTACAGATGCAGTTATGAACTCCTGTTTGCCATCTTCAGAGAGCACCACCCTGTTGGCATCCAGCATGGACCAGGTCCAGGATGGTCTAAGTGAACACTCGGATACCGCTTATTCCGGTTCTAACTGGATTCCTTCAGTTCCAGCTGATTCAACTGTCTCCAGACTCAATCCGATTCCATCTGTCTGTCTTAAGATTCCTTCGGTTCCAGCCGATTCCAATATCTCTGGACCCAATCCGGTTCCATCCGTAGGTCCAAAGACTCCTTCGGTTCCAGCCGATTCAAATATCTCTGGACCTAATCCGGTTCCATCCGTAGGTCCAAAATCTCCGCCGGTCCCTGCCGGTACAAGTTTGTCCAGACTCAACCTGGTCCCGCCCATAAGTCTGGTTCAGTTTCCTCTGGTCTCAGCCGGGTCAAGTTCGTCCGGACTCAATCTGGTCCCGTACATATGTCCGGTTCAGTCTCCTCCGGTTCCAGCCGGTCCAGCAGTACCCCAGGCCCAGCCTGGTCAGTCTGTCCCGGTTCCAGCCGATCCAGCAATACTTCAGGCTCAGCCTGGTCAGCCCATCCCGGTTCCAGCTGGTCCAGCAATACTCCAGGATCAACCTGGTCAGTCTCCTTTGGTTCCAGCAAATTCAAGTATCCTCGGATCCAATCCAGTCCTATTAGTCCAGCCCAAGATTTCTCCAGTTTCAGTCAGTTCAAGCTCATCTGGACTCAAGCCGATTCCAAGCATTGGTCCAAGTAAAGAACTTTTGTCAGTTAGTCCCAGTAAAGGACTTCCACCATCTAGTTCTAAAATTAGACTTCAGTCTGTCTCTGATTCTGTTTCCTCGTCTTCCAGCATTGAGTCCAGAGCTTCTGCAGGGAAATCTAATACCTCTTCACATCAACGTCAGAATAATTCTGCTGTAGGCGCTAAAGTCAAGAAAGATCCCAAGACTACTCACTTATAGTCAGAATGTGCTACAGAGCTGGATACCGATCTGAGTATAGTTTTCTCAGCTTTGTCCCTAAGCTTGTCTGACCAACCTATTGTTCCATCTGCTGATTTGGATAAAGGACTTCAGACTAATATTGCTGAGAAGTATACTGATGTTGCTTCCTCAGTCCAGTCCCCAGAGTCATTTACCTCAGTCGCAGATGCAAGTGTTGCAGCTTCAGGGAGAAGTACTTGCGTCTCCATCCAGGAGGACATTTCAAATGATTTCCCAGTTGAGGATTTAAGCCAGACAACTTCAGAAAGGATATTTCTTCATCAGTCTGATGTTCCTCAAACTGTCTCCAATCCAGCTACTGAGAGTGCATTATCAGTTTCAGACTCTAAGCCTTCGTCCACTGCCTTAGCACCTATTTACTTTGATGGAGATTTATTGCAATATGCCACTCTGGTTGATCGATTTCTCTCTCTGATGGAGTCGGATCCTTCGGGTGCAGTAACTCCTTCCAACATTACTCGATATCTGTTCCTGGCATTCAGAGGAAGAGCTTTCGAGTGGGCCAACACGCTTTTTGAGGGTAATGATCCTGTGTTCCATGATTTACAGACTTTTAGTAATGCTGTGGTTAAAGAATTTAGTCCTAAACCTTTGGAATCTGACTCTGTAAAAAAATCATGCTCTAAAGGGAATGCAGAAGGAAGTTTGTGCTGTGCTTCCATGGATAATCTAAGTAACTCCTTCTGTAAGAATCCAACCACTAAAATTGGTCATGTAGGAGTCCCTCATAGCCCAAATAATTTAAAACTCCAGTACACTTCTTTGTCACCTGCAAACTGTGTATCTAAGGTAGATTCATATCTTCCATTAGACTTGGACTCAGAATCTGAATTTGATCCAGTTCATGATGCTACTCCTTTCCTGGGAGGTCCTATGTTTTCTAAGGAAGTTTTTTCTTTGCAGGAGATTCCGCTCTCTCTGGTCAAAACCAAATGTTCCCGTAAGAAGAAGAGGCATCGACGAAGGTCCTAAGTTCTCCTGTATTAATTTTTCAAGTTCCTCTAGGATTCAAGATGGGTGTCCGGAGTCCACCCTTGAAGTGCGGGGTACTGTCACGATCCTCACTGTAGTTCTCATATTTGGTGACTTACCTCTGCCATCTTTGTCCTTGATCCTGCATCTTTCTGCTCACTGGGATAAACAGCTTGCCTATACCATGAGTTTCCTAAGTCCTGAGTTCTCTGCCTGGAAGGTAAGAATTAACGAGCTCCACCTGTGGTGATTAATCTTCTGTGTGAGGCTGAAATCAGCAATCTGAAGTTTATGCCTAAAAGCCAGCATCCTCTGTTTGTTTGCAGAAGTTCAGGCTTCAGTGTTCTTTCGGCCTGCTAGGCCTCGCTCCACATCACAGCCTAGTCTAGAGTACTCACATGCTAGTGACTGTTCTCCTGACCCAGAGCTGTCTAATCCTGTGCCAGCCTGAGACTCTCTGAATCACCTGACACTGCTCACAAATCACCAAGGACCAGGAAGTATAAGTCAGGAGACTTGAGTTGGAAACTCTGCCAGTTCCTCGTGTCACACACAGCTCTGTGTGAGCTTAGAAGCTCAGCTCCCTAAAGGTAACACTTGTACTTCGGTTCCTGTAAAACTCTGCTCCATTGCTACTCAGTCTGGATTACTGTTGTGTTATCATTGATATCCAGTATTTCTACAGTTTCATCATAAAGTCACAGTTGCAGTATTCCACAGTCTCATCTTAAAGCCACAGCTGCAGTATTCTACAGTTTCATCTTAAAATCACAGTTGCAGTATTCCACAGTCTCATCTTAAAGCCACAGCTGCAATATTCTACAGTCTCATCTTAAAGTCACAGCCGCAGTGTTCTTCAGCCTCGTCCTAAAGTAACAGCCACAGTCATTGTTCTACTTTCAGTTGCGTTTCCAGTTATATCCAGTACCAGCCCGAATTACAGTTGCGTCCCAGTCTCACCGGTAACCAGCCCGGTTCTCAGTCTCACCAGTAACCAGTCCAGCTTACTATCTCGCCAATAACCTTGAGTACATAAGCACTTACTCCTGTGACACTATATCCAGTTCAATCTCACCTATACATTCATCATCCTGCTATCAACACCAAGTCCCTGGTGATCTTGTGGTCAGGATACGGCTTCCTCTGCCGAGGCCCAGGTTCAATCCCCGGTCAGGGATTGCTCCTTCTTCTCACTGATTCCTACAGACCGGCCTAATATTCACATAGTCCTCCAGTCGCCCGCACAGACTTCGCTAACACTGGGATCACAAAAACCATAGCCCTGACAGTATCCTGAGACTGCTTGTTAGCGGCCACCAACTTGCTATCTCTAAAAGCACCAAAAAATGCATAAGAAAAAACCACTCGGAAAAGGCATGCCTTAATCTCGGAATCAGTCACTGCTGTGAGAATCTCCAAAAGCTTGAGCAACAAATGAGTGTCAATAGGCCTGCATAAATCCGCTGGAGATAGGTTTGACTTAGCCCAGTCTCTAAGAGCTTTAGACAAAACAAACAACTTGGTGGGATCATAAACACACTGCAACCGAGCGTGAAACGAAATCCCGGCCAAAGCCACAGTCATGGCCTCTTTGGATCTACCTTTTGTGTAACGATCCTAAACAAAAGCCAAAAAACAGTCCTCATCAGACTTACCCTCGACTCCACACCTAACCTGATATGCCTCCCAATCACGCCACGCTGCAGAATATACGCCCGCTGGGTCAAAGGTGCCAAAAAATTTAGAGCCAAGTCTATTATGCCTGTTCTTTAATCTGCCAGACATAAAGCAGACATGTCAAACCCAGGGTGTCAGCATCAGGAGCTAACACACTAAACCTTTTGAAGTCGAAACAAGACAGAGCATCCGCAATGTCGTTTTCAACCCCTGGCACATGCCGCGCTGTAAAGCTAATGTTAAAAACAAAGGCACTTCAAAACCAAAAACCTTAACAGCCGCAAAGCCCGAGGTAATGATGAACGCTGATTGTTAACCGCCTGCACCACCCCCAATTTGTCGCACCAGAAAATGATTGGTTCTCCAATTTGGTGGCCCACAATTCCACTGCCACGATTATGGGAAACAATTCCAACAATAGCAGATTACTCGTAAAACCCACGACTGGGGCCAAGGCAAAACTCACCATTTGCCTCGGAAAAAGGCGCCAAAACCCGTAGAACCTGCTGCATCAGTGTATAACTGAAGGTAAGAGTTATGAACTGGCCAAAGGGGCCATATCAAGTCCTCAGATCATCCTTGATTTCACGAGACATCCGAATAGTGTGATGCGGCCCGGTCATCCCAGCCGTGGCCTTCTCGAGCTTATGGCAGAAAACTCTCCCCATTGGTATAACTCGACATGCAAACTTAAAGGAGCCTAAAGGGACTGGACCTGGCAAAGCTGAACTTTCCGTTTACCCAAACATTCCTCTATATGACTCACCAGCACTTTGTCTAATGGGACGTGACAGCAACCAGCATTGGTGTCCACCTCAATACCCAGGTAAGAAAGGAAAAACATGGGCCCTTCCATCTTATCGTGGGCAACGGGCACACCCAAAACTCTAAACAAAGCCACTGCTGAAAAAAGCAAGTCCTGGCAGATGTTGCTATCTCTTGGGCCCATAAAAAGAAAGTCATTCAAATAATGAGCTATGCCCTCAAGACAGATGCCCGCCGAGATGCACCGATGCAGAAAAGTGCTGAATTTCTCAAAATAGGCACAAGAGATAGAAAAGCTTATCGGCAGACATCTGCCAATGTAAAACAAACCATCTAACTGAAAACCCGTGAACTTAAAAGAATTGGGGTGAAGCAGAAGGAGGCAAAAAGCAGACTTTACATCTAACTTAGCCAAAAGGGCATCAGGCCTAAAATCCTATATCAACTCAAGGGCCTCGTCAAACAACTGGTAACTAACCTTGCAACATTCCACTGGAATTACCCCGTGCGGGTAGGACCGATGTTTGATTAAGCAGAATTTTCCCAGAACTTTCTTGGGTACCACGTTCAAGGAGGATATGCATAACCCTGGTAAAGGTTTGCACGTGAAATGGCCACAAATGTGGCCTAACCTTACTTCCGCCTCCACTTTCTGCCTAACCACATGGGGCAGTTCCTTCGCCGACTTCAAGTTCCTTTGCAACACAACCTGAACAGAGTCAGAAATGGGCAAATGAAAACAAAAACCCTCCAACAAGAACTCGGCATCTGCCCTATTGGGGTATCTGAGTAACCATTTGCCCAGCTCGGACACCAATATGGGAGAAGGAGCTTTACTTCGCTCCTCCGCCATACTCTCCCTGCACTGCCTATCTCCTTTTCCTGATTTACACTCCTTGGCCAGGTGGTTAGCTCTGCAGATTCAACATGACTGTCGAAAATGGCAGCAAGCGCCTCTGCTGCATTTAGAGTCATTAAATGCAAAACACTTCCCTTTTGTGCAGACCCGGAGTTACCCTTACCACCCGCAAACTTCTTCTTGGACCTCCGCTGTACTCCCACCTTGGCTAGTAACTTCCACCCAAACCTCAACATCCTTAAAACCCAAAGGTAACGTTGGATTGTCATCCTGAATTTTCCGGAACTTATCATCGTAGTCCCTCCAAACGTAACCTTTGTATTTTAAGAACATCTCATTGATAATAAACATGTACTTCACCACATTCTTATGCTCCCTGGGTCTAGTCTGTAAATAACAGGCAGAAAAACACCAAAAAACGCCGCAACCAATGATGAAGAACTCTCACCAATACCGTTAGCCTTCTTAGCTTTCTCAAAACCCTTTCTCATGACATTGGTAAGGGTGAAAACGTCAACATACTTCCCCTTCTGGATCTACTCTTTCATCTTTTTCCTCAAACTCCGGGTCACAGAGGTATTGGCACAGTGTACCATCTATGAAAACAGCTGTGGATCCGAGGGAGCTTACTAACCCTCTTGGCTACCTCCCGCGCAAATAACGTAGCCAGTTTACGAGGGCACTTGGGGAAATCCAACCCCACGCTGCTATCAGAGGATTCAGAGGAGGAATCGGCAGAGAGGTCATGCTCACCAGATCCAGATGGGCCGGCAACTTCAGCTGCCCGTGCAGCCCGCGCGACAGTCGGAACAGACGCCCTGCCATCGGCTGGAGTTAACTCCGCATTATCCAAACCAGGAGAATTGGTCACCATCGGAGTAACCTGTGGAGCCAACTGACCGGAATCGCTAACAACGGGAACAGAAACAACAGGGAGTATGTAACCTGTAACCCCAGTGGTCCCACTGGATGAAACGAGGGAGGGCCTCGGATTAACTCCTGCTGGAGACTCCCCAGGCAGAGACATAACCGTGGCAGGAGGCACAATTGGTGAAGAAGTCATGCTGGCAGGAGGGGGATACAAAGGCATGCCACTCGCTTGGCTAACGCTTGGGAAGTGCGGAACAGGCGGCGAAACACCGACCTGCAAAGAGTAACCATAAGGATTCGCCGGCAGTTGCGCTGGGGAATATAAATGCTGCCAGTAAGGAAATTGAGGCAGATTAGACACTGGCGGAGCTTATGGCTGAAACGCTCCAGGAAAAGCAGAAACACTAGGCGCAGGGCAGAAATGATGTGCAAGCTCAGATGACCAAACAGTTTGTACCACCTACGGGGTAGAAACTATGGAGGGCAAACCTTGGGAAAACACAGAGGCCAGAGGTAACTGCAAAAACCGCTGCGCTGAACTGCTGGATGCTGTCAAAGCCTGCAAGCCTGCCGCTGGACATGGCACTAAATGCTGAAAAGGCTGCGGCCTGCTCTGGCAGGGACACATTAGTAGAGAGGGGAAATGTATTAGAAAATGCTGGAACTGCCCCTGCTGACATCCTGCCTATGCCTAAGATGTCACTCACTACCTGCAGGGAGCCTGGCAAGCCACTGCCAGCCCCCGCAAGAGATGTTAAAGCAGGTACCTGGCCGGCCTCTGCCTGGACCCCTCCCCCTCCCCCTCCCCCCCCCCCTGGGTTTGTCTGCGGCCAGGGGAGGCTCATAAATATTGATAACGCTGGGCGCGGGTCCCGTAAACCCCCGCCAGAGGGGCCGGGGTGGCCGCGTTCACACACCCCCATGTGTGGAGAGCCAGCCGCGGATGGGGATGTCCAGTCCCCGCCGTGTGATGTGCTCCCTGAAGCAGCCGTGGTTTCCGGGTCACTCCCCAGGATGCAGCGCAGGAGGAGACCCGGAGCCGCGAGCAGCTGCTGCTGACGGGAGTGGAGCCGCCAAACGATGGGGCTGGGAATCTAGCCTCTTGGGTCGCAGCATGGTGACGGGGGGTGGGGATTACAAGCAGCGGGATACAAGAGGAAGGGACAACAGAAGGAAGGAATGGGGAGGAAAAAGGCAAGGGGCAAAGGCAGGGAACAAGAAGGGGAAAGTAAAGGAAAAACCAATAAAGATGGAAAATAAAACAGCAAGAAACAGACATAAGTAAAAACCAGTAAGATACATGTCCACTTAGCTTCCAACCAGGGACGTGCAGTCAGGGGAGGCAGGGGAGGCAGTGCCTCCCCTGTCATAATGATTAAGATAATACAAAGAAGATGCATATGACACATATTCTGTGCCATATGTATCTTCTTAATATTATTCTTATCGTTGCTGTTTTGTATATGTGTTTGGGAGGCACCGATCGTGGTGCCTCCCGTTGTCACTGGGGAAAGTATGGGGAGCGGGGGGTGGGCACGGGCGGGGACTAGACATGGGCTGTAAAAGCCCATTGAAAATATATGGGAAAGCGGCACCATTAGTGGTGCCGCTTTCCATCAGGGACGTGCTTTCAACCTATGAAAGCACGTCCCTGTCAGTGAGGCCACAGTGATTGGCCAGCGGATCCGTCACTGGATCCGCTGTCAATCACTGTGTGGGCGACGCTGGCGGAGGAGGTGCGGGCGGCTGGATGCGGCGATGGTGCGGGCGGCGGGATGCTGCGGTGGAGCGGGCGTCGGCGGTGCGGGTTGCGGCGGCGGTGCGGTGGCGGAAATTACCTTTATCCTGCAGAGTTTGGCAGCGGAGCGGTTCCAGTTTCAAAAATGGCGCCTCAGCGTCATTTTTGAAATTCAAGATGGCCGCCGCGAGCCAATCACGGCTCGCCGCGTCATCGCCCCGCCCCCTCCGGCTGACTTATATAAGTCAGCGCGAGGCGGAGGAGAGTCAGTCCGACGGCGGAGGAGGAGCTGTGAAGAGCTCCTGAAGAATGAAGACGCCGGAAGTCCTGGCTGGGCGGCGGCTATGCAAAAGAGCTTAGCAGCCGCCGCCCACCAGGTGAAGACGCTGGAAGCCCTGGGGAGGTGGCGCCCCCCCAGGTGAAGACGCCGGAAGCCCTGGGAAGGCGGCGGCCACGCAAAAGAGCTTAAAGGCCGCCGCCCCCAGGTGAAGACCCAGTTTAATAAAGCTTATTTTCAAGACTTGTGTGGTGTTTTTATTTTAATATTTTCTTTACAGGTGGACTACAGGTGCCAGCGGGCACTTTATGTCCGGGCATGCTGGCACTTGTGGTTCTCCAAGTGCCAGCATGCTGGGGCAGGCTTGCTGGGACCTGTAGGCCACCTGTAAAGAACAATATTAACACACAATGAACCCCGCACCCACCGCCACCAGCGGTGCGGGGCATAGCACTGGGCTATCAGCCCAGTGCTGGTTATTGCTCGGGAGGGGGGACCCCATTTTTATTTTTTGGGGTTCCCACTTTCCGTGGAATTCCAACCCTAGACTGACTGGCTGGGGGGCAGATTAATGTTATGGCAGGGGGACCCCACACTGAGTGTCTCCCCTGCTGTGGCATTACTCCCCCTGGCTGGTTCTGCCTAGTGCTGGTTTTACTGGTGTGTTGGGGGACCACACTTTTTTTTTTTTTTTTTTTTCAGGGGGGGGGGGGGCTTGTTAGCTGCCAGTGCCTCCCCAACCAGTGACCTCACCGCACGTCACTGCTTCCAACCCTGAAAGAGGAAGAGCTCAGGTCTGAGCTCTTCAAGCCTCTTGTATGATTTCGTGCTTAGGCAGCCCTCATCTTATCTTTATTACATACCTCCCAACATGACCCTCTCCAGGAGGGACAGAATCAGAATGCTCTGATTCTGGACTTCCCTCTTATTTTATGATTACCATTACCTGTGGTGAAACACCTTTCTTATCCATTCACCTGTTCAAAGCAGGTGCCGGCAATCATAAATTAAGAGAAAAGTCCAGAAGCAGAGCATTGTGTCCCTCCTGGAGAGGGTCATGTTGGGAGGTAATGTTATTATTTATTTATTAACAGTTTCTTATATAGCGCAGCAAATTCCGTTGCGCTTTACAATTTGAAATAACAATAACAAACTGGGTGATAACAGTCATAGAGGTAGGAAGGCCCTGCTCGCAAGCTTACAATCTATAGGGAAATAGCACCTTTCCTTGTGTACATATGCCTATCTATTGCATAGAATGAGAAGACATGAGGATATGTGTGGACTGTACAGAGTGGATGCAATTTGATAGGAAGGTTTATGAAAGTTATGTGGGCGGTTCTGGAATTTGATACGCTTGCCTAAAGAGGTGAGTTTTCAGGGAACGCTTGAAGGTTTGGAGACTAGAGGAGAGTCTTATTGTGCATGGTAGGGCATTCCACAGAGTGGGTGCAGCCCGATGAAAGTCCTGCAATCGTGAGTGGGAGCGAGTAATGAGTGTGGATAAGAGACGCAGGTCTTGTGAAGAGCGAAGAGGTCGGGTTGGGAGATATTTTGAGATAAGCGAAGTGATGTACGTTGGTGTAGTTTGGTTAATAGCCTTGTGTGTGAGTAAAAGTATTTTATATTGAATGCGGTAGAGTACAGGTAGCCAATGGAGGGACTGACAGAGTGGATCTACAGACGATGAACGTCTAGCGAGGAAGATAAGCCTCGCCGCTGCATTCAGAATGGATTGTAGTGGTGAGAGTCTCGTTTTGGGAAGACCAGTTAGGAGACTATTGCAATAATCAATGCGGTAGATAATGAGAGTGTGGATTAGAGTTTTAGCAGTGTCTTGTGTAAGGTATGGTCGTATTTTGGATATGTTTTGTAGATGCATGTAACATGATCTTGAGACCGATTGAATGTGGGGAACAAAGAACAGATCAGAGTCAAGGATGACACCTAGGCAGCGAGCTTGTGGGGTAGGGTATATAGTCGAGTTTTCAACAGTGATAGAGATATCAGTTTGGTACCTACTATTGGCCGGTGGAAATATAATTAACTCTGTCTTTGAAATATTCAGTTTGAGGTGGCGAGATGTCATCCAGGATGAAATGGCAGAAAGGCATTCAGTGACACGCCCCAGTACAGATAGGGACAAGTCAGGGGAGGATAGGTAGATTTGAGTATCATCTGCGTACAGATGATACTGAATACCAAAAGAGCTGATTAGTTTACCAAGAGATGAGGTATAGATAGAGAAAAGCAGAGGACCCAAGACTGAGCCTTGCGGTACTCCAACTGAAAGAGGTTGCAAAGAGGAGGTAGATTCAGAGAAGCGAACACTGAAGGAGCGATTAGATAGGTAGTGCGGCCGGAGAGACCCCCAGCCCACGTGGACAATGGGTGCTGCAGCACTGAAGGGGTTAACCCCTAGTGCCCGAAGCCATGTTGCAGACAATAGGCGCTTGGCGTCACTGTTAAATGTACTTACGGCGCTGGGCGCAGACTGTTTAACAATATGTTTAATGATGTGTCTTAACATGTCATATGTAGTGCTCTGTGCACAATTGCAGGAAGGCATGTTTAAATGTATTTATATTTAAGATGTGGTCACCTGTATTTTAAAGGAAAAATGCACTTACTATAGATGTCTGAATAATCATCTCCTGTCAGTAGGAAGTGGCATGCTAATGGCCCTGTCCTAGCAGAGAGGTGTGAATGACAAAACCTTTTGATGTGTAAGTTCCTTAGAGAAAGATGCTAATCACAGGGTCTATGGGCTTGGAACCTGTTTCATGTACCTGATTTAATTGATATACGAACCCTGAATGGCAAATGCAGGAAGGAAGACTGTTTGTATTGTAGCCTTTCCTGTTGTAATCTCAAACACTGGGTTTGCCTGGAGATGTGAATGAGACAGAAACATTTGTATTTTGAAGCTATGTGATAAATTTATCAATAGTGAATGTTAATCTGATACCAAACGTTGTCTGGGTGACAGGAAGGAGGATATTGTTTTTTGCACTTACTGACATCCTTGTAAAATGTAATTTATTTATATTTTGTGCGATAACCTGATTGGTTGGAGAAGACAGGGAGGGCTTACCCCCCTGTGGTACTGTGTGGAAAATAGACATAAAAAGGAGGCCTGCGTGCCTCCAGATTGTATTGTAGTTGTACCATCTTATTCTGCTGGAACATCTTGCTGTATGCTGTTGCCCCTAGCAATAGGGATGAGTCTTTTTTAAGGCTATTATTGAGCAAATAAACATCTGCCTCAAGAAGATTGCTTCATCTTGTGACCTACAGGGTTATGCCAAACATAGCCCCGTCCTCCGGCTGTCCAGGGAAGCACCTAACGTCTCCAAGTTCCGCCTTCCGCCAGCTACCGGTAGAGGCCTAGCAAGTGGCTAGTGGGGATTCGTCAACACCACACAGGTGTGGTAAGGCAGTGCGTCGGCACATACAGAGCAGAACCATGGTTCCAAATGCCACAGCAGGTTAGGAGTTTGGTAGTGGCAGCATAAACCCGCCCACAGCGCAGTGGGTGGAGTCAGTAACAGGCGGTTACTGACGGTAAGCGGGAATCCCCTATGTGGTCAGGCCTCGTGTGACCTAACCTTCCAATCTGTGCGCAGGAGACGGGAAGCGAAAGCGGCGAGTGCTTTCGTACGGGACCGTCCTGTCACAGAAATTGGTGGCAGCAGTGGGATAATCCCAGGCGGCTTTTCATCACCCGATTGGAGAAGCCGAGTTACTCAGGAGAGGAGTAACTGCAGCACAGGAGAACGCACAAGATGGCGGAATTCAGCGGAATGTCCAAGGATGATCTGGAGATCGTGTGCCAGGAGAAGGGTGTGGATATCCCTTTCAACGCGTCCAGAAGCATCATGAAGGCGGCGCTCATGAGCGTGGAGGAGTCCCATCGGCCGGAGGTGGAAAGCACTGACGGCGTCAGCATCGCAGAGGACGGCCCAACAGTGGACCTTCGTAAGGAACCGGTGAGACCCACAAGCCCCGCCCTCTCTCACAGCAGCAATGTTTCCCAGCAATCCCTAGCAGGGCCAGGATCCCAACGTCCCAGGGGGGGCGGCCCGGATACCCTAGCAGATCAGCTAGCGGAATTGGGGGAAAGGGCAACGGAGCAAGAGCGCTTGATCATCATCCAGATGTGGCGTGATGAGCGGGCACCACAGGCCATGGTACCCCGGGAGCCGTTGTCAGCTGTTGTACACAGATCAGGACATATTCAGTTTGCCAAGTTTGCAGACAGTGATGGGGACATTGATGGACATTTACAAGTTTTTGAAAGGACTTGTAAACTACACGATTTACCCAAGTCGGAGTGGGTGAGACACTTTGTGCCCACTCTGCATGGAGAGGCATTGGAGGCCTATCGAGGAGTGGCCACGGAGGACTGTGGGGATTATGACGAAGTCGCAAAGGCCCTCCTCCAGCGATTCTTCATCACTCCAGAGTCTTACCGGAAGAAGTTCAGAGACTTGCCCAAGAATCCTAGCAGCACCCATGGGCAGTTTGCCACCCAGCTGCGGCAGTACGTGGTGAAGTGGGTGAAGGATTCTGAAGCCACTACATGGGACGCACTGATTGACCTGATCTGCAGGGAGCAGTTCTGCCGCAGGTGCGCCCCAGAAGTGAAGGAGTGGGTGCTAGACCGGGAGCCACCCAGCTTAAAGATGGCTGCCCAGTTAGCAGACAAGTATGTGGCCGTTCGGCCACAGGGCCAGAAGCGCCCAGCCAGCAGCCAGCTCCAAAAGACTGTACCACCTAGGGAACCCCCCTCTTCAGCTCATCACCCCCAAAGACAAGCATCTTCCAACCCGGGTGCTCTTGGCCAGCAACCGCACCGCAGCGTCCCTGCAACTGATCAGAGATCATCGGTGCCACGACTGGAGAAGAAGTGCTACGGCTGTGGGAAAATCGGACATCTGAGGATGAACTGTCCTGCATCCCAAGCACCCCAGACTCGTGCCCTAAATCCGAGTGCTGGAGCCCGGATCGCTTGTTTGACGAGAGGAGATGAGCCTACAGAGACTGTTCCCCCTCCAGTCAGTCCGATGGAGTGTGGCGAGAGACAGGTGCACTCTGCGGAGAGAGTCACCTGCATGGCCAAACAGCCCTTACTCAACATGTGGAGGCACCTGCAGCCGGTCCACGTGGGACCCCTGCAGGGGGAAGGCCTAAGAGACTCTGGGGCCTCAATCACTGTGGTGAGCCCCCACCTTATAGATCCTGCTGCAGTATTGCAGGGTCGCACTGCCAAGGTCACCCTGGCAGATGGAACAGAGAAGGAGGTTCCCATGGCAAGAGTCTACCTGGACTGGGGAGCTGGACCAGAGTTGCGAGAAGTTGCCGTCATGGATGGTCTCCCAACTGATGTGGTCCTAGGAAATGATCTGGGTGGTGGGATCGTCACCACGTTTGCTGGCGCCATTTCCCGGAGTCAAGTTCCACAACCACCGTTGACATCAGCTACTCCAGCACAGCCCAGGCCAGAGGAAAAGACTACAGCTGCTAGACAACTGCCAGCACAGCCAACCACAGCATCAACCAGCCCAGAGGAAAAGATTACAGCGGCTAGATCGGCACATCGACCCCGCATGCCTTTTGCCTCTGGTATGCCTACGTCCCCTAGCAACGCAGAGGATGTTGGTTCCAGCTCGTTTAAGCCTGTGGGGGTGCCCAATGATGCTCCTGACCCAAGTGGTTTGCCAACTCCGGCGGTGAGTATGAGAAACCACACTGACTTTCCCATGACTGACCCCTACCAGACTGACCCTAGTAGTCCCCACCTAGATCCCCCTGTAGAGTGTCCCAATTTAGGAGAGATTGAGGGCCACAGGCAGGAGTTTAGGGAGGCTCAACTCTCTGACCCATCCCCGAAAGGCATGAGGCGCCACTCTGGCAGCGGCCTTGACAGAGTTGGGGCAGGAAGTTTGACCTGGCGGGAAGGGTTAAGGTACAGGGTAGACAGGAAAGTGGGAGGGGATAGACCAGATAGGGAATGTGTCCAACTTGTCCCCCCAGGGAACTTTCCTGCGCAACCGGTGTCGGTTGCCAGCGAAACCCCTTTGGACAGTAACCCTGAGATAGACCGTACCCTGAAGTGCCTGACACAGTGCTTACCCTGGTCTGGAATGTCGGATGACGCCCAAACCAACTGTAAGGCTGGTGCCATGCGTTGGCAGCTGGGGCATTCCAGCGGTTGTGTTGTCTCTGGGCCTCTGCCCATAGGGGAACCCTTGCAGCAAGTTGCTGTGGACATAGCAGGTCCCCTGCCTGTGCGCAGTAGATCGGGGAAGACACGCAGCCTCCCTGTAGTGGATGCCACACAGAATCCAGAGGCTAGTGGTCTGGCCGCCATCACTGTGGCACAGGTAGCGGACGAGGAGGAAGGAGTAGGCCTAGGTGACAGGGTAGGTTTCCCAAGTCATAGGTCGACGGAGGAGGATTGGAGGGCAGGTCTGACAGTTAGGGCAGACAGTTGCCAGATAGGTATGACGGAGGTGCAGTGCCTGGGGCACCATGTGGGAGGAGACAGGGGTAGGCCCAAACCAGAGAGGGTGGAGGCAACCAGAGGCTGTCCACGGCCCACATCACCCAGACCGGTACTGACCTTAGAACCTGTAAGGCCCTACGGACACGTTGTCATCGACTTTAGTCCTGTAGTGAACCCCCTTACCGAGATGGCTAGGAAGGGCATTCCCAAGTCAGTGGACTTTGCACCCGCTTGCGAGTTGGCATTCCAGTCATTGAAGGAGGCTCTGGTACCCGCTCCAGTGCTGATGGCGCACATTCTTGACCAGGACTGTGTGTTACGAACTACTGCGCCACTGCACGGACAGGGAGCAGTACCGAGCCAGAAAGAGCCAGATGGACAGGAGCACCCTGTGGCCTATTTGAGCAGAAAGCTGCTACCGCGGGAGGTGGGGTATGCCACAATTGAAAAGGAGTATTTGGCTATTGTTTGGGCTGTGAAGAAGCTTCAGCCCTATTTGTATGGCCGCCATTTTACGGTGGTAACGGACCACAATCCATTACGGTGGCTCCAGCACACCACGGGGGAAAACGTTAGACTGTTGCGGTGGAGCCTTGCTCTTCAGGTTTATGACTTTCATATTATTCACAAGCAAGGCAAGGCTCATAGCAATGCGGATGGACTGTCACGTGAGGAGGAGCCTGAACCCCCAAAGAACTCCCGGTAACCTCATTAAGGACTGCGGGACCAGGGACCAAATCGTTGGGACATGGGTCCCTGGTTGACCCGCTTGAATGGGGGGGAGGAGTGTGGCCGGAGAGACCCCCAGCCCACGTGGACAATGGGCGCTGCAGCACTGAAGGGGTTAACCCCTAGTGCCCGGCGCCATGTTGCGGACAATAGGCGCTTGGCGTCACTGTTAAATGTACTTACGGCGCTGGGCGCAGACTGTTTAACAATATGTTTAATGATGTGTCTTAACATGTCATATGTAGTGCTCTGTGCACAATTGCAGGAAGGCATTTTTAAATGTATTTATATTTAAGATGTGGTCACCTGAATTTTAAAGGAAAAATGCACTTACTATAGATGTCTGAATAATCATCTCCTGTCAGTAGGAAGTGGCATGCTAATGGCCCTGTCCTAGCAGAGAGGTGTGAATGACAAAACCTTTTGATGTGTAAGTTCCTTAGAGAAAGATGCTAATCACAGGGTCTATGGGCTTGGAACCTGTTTCATGTACCTGATTTAATTGATATACGAACCCTGAATGGCAGATGCACGAAGGAAGACTGTTTGTTTGTATTGTAGCCTTTCCTGTTGTAATCTCAAACACTGGGTTTGCCTGGAGATGTGAATGAGACAGAAACATTTGTATTTTGAAGCTATGTGATAAATTTATCAATAGTGAATGTTAATCTGATACCAAACGTTGTCTGGGTGACAGGAAGGAGGATATTGTTTTTTGCACTTACTGACATCCTTGTAAAATGTAATTTATTTATATTTTGTGCGATAACCTGATTGGTTGGAGAAGACAGGGAGGGCTTACCCCCCTGTGGTACTGTGTGGAAAATTGACATAAAAAGGAGGCCTGCGTGCCTCCAGATTGTATTGTAGTTGTACCATTTTATTCTGTTGAAACATCTTGCTGTATGCTGTTGCCCCTAGCAATAGGGATGAGTCTTTTTTAAGGCTATTATTGAGCAAATAAACATCTGCCTCAAGAAGATTGCTTCATCTTGTGACCTACAGGGTTATGCCAAACATAGCCCCGTCCTCCGGCTGTCCAGGGAAGCACCTAACGTCTCCAAGTTCCGCCTTCCGCCAGCTACCGGTAGAGGCCTAGCAAGTGGCTAGTGGGGATTCGTCAACACCACACAGGTGTGGTAAGGCAGTGCGTCGGCACATACAGAGCAGAACCGTGGTTCCAAACGCCACGGCAGGTTAGGAGTTTGGTGGTGGCAGCATAAACCCGCCCACAGCGCAGTGGGTGGAGTCAGTAACAGGCGGTTACTGACGGTAAGTGGGAATCCCCTATGTGGTCAGGCCTCGTGTGACCTAACCTTCCAATCTGTGCGCAGGAGACGGGACACGAAAGCGGCGAGTGCTTTCGTACGGGACCGTCCTGTCACAGGTATCTTAACATTTGTAAAACTTTGTGAATATATGCAATAGTATCACATCAGAAAATGGACTTCAACTTTGCACAAATACTATACTGTTTACTGTACTTTATACGATTGTCCCCAAGTCTGTCCTTAGTCCGTACGATACAGTTCAATTGGGTACCCTTTCCTAGTGTAATTTAGAATATCTGATGTGATAAATGAGGAATCTTGTTAACGTTATTAATGCTTTAATTCCTTTCTTTCTTTTCTGCAGATAATGATTACTCTGTTGTAAAAACTATTTGTAATCCTTTTGCGGCATATTAGGAATATTCTCTCTTGCTAATCCTGCCATCTACGAAGAGATGATTTAACGTCAAACTCCTGTTTTTGTTGGCCATATGTGATAGCTTAATTATCTGAGGAATTAATACACAGTACACTGACTGACAGAATAAGTTCTGTTATACGGGGTCATTCCGAGTTGTTCGCTCGGGATTTTTTTCTCGCAACGGAGCGATTAGTCGCTAATGCGCATGCGCAATGTCCGCAGTGCGACTGCGCCAAGTAAATTTGCTATGCAGTTAGGTATTTTACTCACGGCATTACGAGGTTTTTTCTTCGTTCTGGTGATCGTAATGTGATTGACAGGAAGTGGGTGTTTCTGGGCGGAAACAGGCCATTTTATGGGTGTGTGCGAAAAAACGCTACCGTTTCTGGGAAAAACGCGGGAGTGTCTGAAGAAATGGGGGAGTGTCTGGGCGAACGCTGGGTGTGTTTGTGACGTCAAACCAGGAACGACAAGCACTGAACTGATCGCAGATGCCGAGTAAGTGTGGAGCTACTCAGAAACTGCTAAGAAGTGTCTATTCGCAATTTTGCTAATCTTTAGTTCGCAATTTTGATAAGCTAAGATTCACTCCCAGTAGGCGGCGGCTTAGCGTGTGCAAAGCTGCTAAAAGCAGCTTGCGAGCGAACAACTCGGAATGAGGGCCATAGTGAGTTCCTCCTGGAATGATGATTATTGGCAGAAATGCAGACTGCGGTAAACTAATCGTTCGCAATAATCTCCCTATGAAGTCTGGCGGCTGCAGCTCTCCCTGCGCTGTGACATGAAATGGGTGCACCGTATTTTCTCTTACGTCCTAGAGGATGCTGGGGACTCCGTAAGGACCATGGGGTATAGACGGGCTCCGCAGGAGACATGGGCACTCTAAAGACTTTAGGATAGAATGGGTGTGCACCGGCTCCTCCCTCTATGCCCCTCCTCCAGACCTCAGTTAGATCCTGTTCCCAGAGGCGACTGGATGGACTGCAGGGGAGCTCTACTGAGTTTCTCTGAAAAAGACTTTTGTTAGGTTTTTTTATTTTCAGGGAGCACTGCTGGCAACAGGCTCCCTGCATCGTGGGACTGAGGGGAGAGAAGCAGACCTACTTAAATGATAGGCTCTGCTTCTTAGGCTACTGGACACCATTAGCTCCAGAGGGAGTCGGAACGCAGGTCTCACCCTCGCCGTTCGTCCCGGAGCCGCGCCGCCGTCCTCCTCACAGAGCCGGAAGATAGAAGCCGGGTGAGTATGAGAAGAAAGAAGACTTGAAAGGCGGCAGAAAACTTCATGATCTTCACTGAGGTATCGTGCAGCGGTAACGCTGTGCGCCATTGCTCCCACACAGATCACACACAACAGGCACTGTACGGGTGCAGGGCACAGGGGGGGCGCCCTGGGCAGCATTATTAACCTCAAGGGACACTGGCATATAAAATAGATACTGCAGAGGCAGTATATTAATAAACCCCCGCCAGTATAAATAATTTGAGCGGGACCGAAGCCCGACGGTGAGGGGGCGGGGCTTGATCCTTCCAGCACTAACCAGCGCCATTTTCTCCACAGCACACTGCAGGAGCTGGCTCCCCGGACTCTCCCCTGCTGAACACGGTTACAGAGGGCATAAAAGAGGGGGGGGGGGGGGGCACATGTATTTGGCGCAGTGAAGTGTATTTATATATATATATTACTATAATAGTGCTGTACTACTGGGATTTTATTCCAGTCTGGTGGCGCTGGGTGTGTGCTGGCATACTCTCTCTCTGTCTCTCCAAAGGGCCTTATTGGGGGAACTGTCTCCATATAGATATATCCCTGAGTGTGTGGGGGTGTCGGTACGTGTGTGTCGGCATGTCTGAAGCGGAAGGCTCATCTAAGGAGGAGGTGGAGCAGATGATTGTGGTGTCTCCGTCGGCAACGCCGACACCTGATTGGTTGGACATGTGGAATGTTTTAAATGCAAATGTGACTTTATTACATAAAAGATTGGACAAAGCAGAGTCCATGGAAAAAGCAGGGAGTCAATCCATGGCTTTAACTGGGTCACAGGGCCCTTCAGGGTCTCAAAAATGTCCCCTATCCCAAATAGCATACACTGATACCGACACGTATTCTGACTCCAGTGTCGACTACGATGGTGCAAGGTTACACCCAAGGGTGGCCAAAAGTATTCATTATATGATTATTGCAATAAAAGATGTTTTGCATATTACAGATGACCCCTCTGTCCCTGACACGAGGGTACACATGTTTAAGGAAAAGAAACCTGAGGTAACATTTCCCCCATCTCATGAGCTGAACGCATTATTTGAAAAAGCTTGGGAAACTCCAGACAAAAGACTGCAGATTCCCAAAAGAATTCTTATGGCGTATCCTTTCCCTGCACAGGACAGGGTACAGTGGGAATCCTCGCCCAGGGTGGACAAGGCTTTAACACGCTTATCCAATAAGGTGGCGCTACCGTCTCCAATACACATACGGGTGCTTTGCTCAGACCGGCAATAGCATCGGCTTGGGTTTGTAGCGCGGTAGATACCCTAGAGAGGGATACTATTTTGTTGACCTTAGGTCACATCAAAGACGCAGTCTTATATATGAGAGACGCTCAGAGAGATGTCGGGCTACTACGTTCAAGGGCCCACGCCATGGCGATCTCGGCTAGGCAAGCACTGTGGACCCGCCAATGGACGGGTGATGCCGACTCAAAGAGGCATATGGAATGGCCAGTTCCCAGGAACAGAAGTCCTCCACGGCTTCTACTAAATCCACCGCATGACGCTGGGGCTCCACTGAGGGAGTCTGCACCGGTGGGGGAACGTCTTCGACTCTTCAGCCACGTCTGGGGTCAGTCGGACGTGGATCCTTGGGCGATGGAAATACTATCCCAAGGCTACAAGCTGGAATTCGAAGACGTGCCTCCTCGCCGATTCGTCAAATTGGTTTTACCAGCTTCTCCCCCAGAGAGGTAGATAGTTTTAGCTGCAATTCAAAAGCTGTGTCAACAGCAAGTGATTATCAAGGTTCCCCTAATACATCAGGGAAAAGGGTACTATTCAACCCTATTTGTGGTCCCGAAACCGGATGGCTCAGTCAGACCCTTTCTAAATTTAAAATCCCTAAACCTGTACTTAAAAAGGTTCAAGTTCAAGATGAAATCGCTCAGGGCAGTTATCTCCAGCCTGGAAAAGGGGGATTTTATGGTGTCACTAGACATAAAGGATGCATACCTTCACATACCCATATATCCTCCTCATCAGGCATACCTGAGATTCGCTGTACAGGACTGTCATTACCAGTTTCAGACGTTGCCGTTTGGGCTTTCCACGGCCCCGAGGGTGTTCACCAAGGTATTGGCGGAAATGATGGTGCTCCTGCGCAGGCAAGGAGTCACAATTATCCCGTACTTGGACGATCTCCTGATAAAAGCGAGATCAAAGGAACAGTTGCAGAAAAACGTGTCGCTCTCCCTGAGAGTACTACAGCAACATGGCTGGATTCTAAATCTACCAAATTCACAGTTGGTTCCAACGACTCGGCTGTCTTTCTTAGGCATGATTCTGGACACAGAACAAAAGAGGGTTTTTCTCCAGATGGAAAAAGCCCAGGAACTTCAGAACATGGTCAGAGACCTGTTAAAACCGAAAAGAGTGTCAAACCATCAATGCACTCGAGTACTGGGGAAAATGGTGGCGACCTACGAGGCCATCCCCTTCGGCAGGTTTCATGCGAGGACTTTTCAGTGGGACCTTCTGGACAAGTGGTTCGGGTCCCACCTTCAAATTCATCAGAAATGAACCCTGTCCCCCAGGGCCAGGGTGTCGCTCCTGTGGTGGCTGCAGAGTGCTCACCTTCTAGAGGGTCGCAGGTTCGGCATTCAGGACTGGGTTCTGGTGACCACGGACGCGAGCCTCCGAGGATGGGGAGCAGTCACACAAGGAAGGAATTTTCAGGGACTGTGGTCAAGCAAGGAGGCTTGTCTACACATCAACATACTGGAATTGAGGGCCATATACAACGGCCTATGACAAGCGGAGAATATTCTTCACGACCTACCGGTTCTGATTCAATCAGACAACGTCACAGCCGTGGCTCATGTAAACCGCCAAGGCGGGACAACGAGCAGAGTGGCAATGGCGGAAGCCACCAGGATTTTGCGCTGGGCAGAAAATCATGTAAGAGCTCTGTCAGCAGTATTCATTCCGGGAGTGGACAACGGGGAAGCAGACTTCCCCAGCAGACACGATCTCCATCCAGGAGGTGGGGACTTCATCAAGAAGTTTTTGCAGAAATAACAAGTCTTTGGGGACTTTCTCAAATAGACATGATGGCGTCACGCCTCAACAGGAAGCTTTGGAGGTATTGTGCCAGGTCAAGGGACCCTTAGGCAGTAGCGGTGGACGCCCTGGTGACACCATGGGTGTTTCAGTCGGTCTATGTGTTCCCTCCTCTTCCTCTCATCTCAAAAATATTGAGAATCATAAGACGAAAAAGAGTGCAGACAATACTCATTGTTCCAGATTGGCCTCGAAGGGCCTGGTATTCAGATCTTCAGTAACTGCTCACAGAAGATCCTTGGCCTCTTCCTCTCAGGGGGGACCTGTTGCAGCAGGGGCCCTGCGTGTTCTAAGACATACCGTGGTTACGTTTGACGGCATGGCGGTTGAACACCGAATCCTAGCTGGGAAGGGTATTCCGGAAGAAGTCATCCCTACTCTGATAAAGGCTAGGAAGGAGGTGACGGCAAAACATTATCACCGTATCTGGAGGAAGTATGTTTCTTGGTGTGAAGCCAAGAATGCTCCTACAGAAGATTTCCATTTGGGCCGGTTTCTCCACTTTCTACAGACAGGAGTGGATATGGGCCTAAAGTTAGGCTCCATTAAGGTACAGATTTCGGCCCTATCTATATTCTTCCAGAAAGAATTGGCTTCTCTCCCAGAAGTCCAGACTTTTGTAAAGGGAGTGCTACACATCCAGCCCCCTTTTGTGCCCCCAGTGGCACCATGGGACCTTAACGGGGTGTTACGGTTCCTAAAATCTCACTGGTTTGAGCCTCTTCAAATGGTTGAATTAAAGTTTCTCAGTTGGAGGGTGGTCATGTTGTTGGCCTTGGCATCTGCAAGGCGGGTGTCCGAATTGGTGGCCTTGTCTCATAAGAGCCCCTATCTCATTTTCCATGTGGATAGAGCAGAGTTGATGACTCGTCCTCAATTTTTACCTAAGGTGGTGTCATCGTTTCATATGAACCAACCTATTGTGGTGCCTGTGGCTACGGGAGACTTGGAGGAGTCCAAATCCCTTGGTGTAGTCAGGGCCTTAAAAATTTACGTAGCCAGGACGGCTCGGATTAGGAAGACAGAAGCTCTGTTTGTCCTGTATGCGGCCAACAAGGTTGGTGCTCCTGCTTCTAAGCAGACTATTGCTTGCTGGATCTGTAATACGATTCAGCAGGCTCATTCTACGGCTGGATTGCCGGTACCAAATTCGGTAAAGGCCCATTCCACTAGGAAGGTGGGCTCTTCTTGGGCGGCTGCCCGAGGCATCTCGGCTTTACAGCTTTGCCGAGCGGCTACTTGGTCGGGTTTAAACACTTTTGCAAAATTCTACAAGTTTGATACCCTGGCTAATGAGGACCTCATGTTTGCTCGATTGGTGCTGCAGAGTCATCCGCACTCTCCCGCCCGGTTTGGAGCTTTGGTATAATCCCCATGGTCCTACGGAGTCCCCAGATTCCTCTAGGACGTAAGAGAAAATAAGATTTTAAACCTACCGGTAAATCTTTTTTTCCTACTCCGTAGAGGATGCTGGGCGCCCGTCCCAGTGCGGACGAAATTCTGCAAGACTTGTATATAGTTGTTGCTTACATAAGGGTTATGTTACAGTTAAGATCAGTCGTTGGCTGATACTGTTTGGTTCATACTGTTAACTGGTTACGTATATTCCAGGTTATACGGTGTGGATGGTGTGGGCTGGTATGAATCTTGCCCATAGATTAACAAAAATCCTTTCCTCGTACTGTCCATCTACTCTGGGCACAGTTTCTCTAACTGAGGTCTGGAGCAGGGGCATAGAGGGAGGAGCCAGTGCACACCTATTCTAAAGTTCTTTATAGTGCCCATGTCTCCTGCGTCTATACCCCATGGTCCTTACGGAGTCCCCAGCATCATCTACGGACTAGGAGAAAAAGATTTACCGGTAGGTTTAAAATCTTATTATTTTTATACACTGCAGTGTTTATACTAGCTGTTCTAATTTGAGTCTCTGTAATAAGTGCACTTATTGATACTCGGTAGTTAAAGGTGATATAGCTGGATTAATAGTGCCCCTACACTGAGGTACCGGGGGTCTGTGCCAATGGTGTGCTCAGTATACCTCTACAGTTGCTCACAGCTGTAATTTGTCTCTTGCACCTTATATGGTGAGTCCGGCTCTGCCTCATGGCCTTCCTCTCTCAGGGGGTAATTCAGAGTTGATCGCAGCAGCAAATTTGTTAGCAGTTGGGCAAAAATGTGGGGGTCATTCCGAGTTGATCGCTCGCTAGCAACTTTTTGCAGCACTGCAATCAGGTTAAAACTCGGCAAAACTGCGCATGCGTATGCACCGCAATGCATAGGCGCGTCGTACGGGTACAAAAGGATCATTGCTGGGCAATGGATTTAACGAAGAATTAATTCGCACAGTCGATCGCAAGGTGATTGACAGAAAGAGGGCGTTTATAGAGTGTCAACTGACCGTTTTCAGGGAGTGTTTGGAAAAACGCAGGCGTGTCCAAGACTGAAGAGATCGCAGCGGCTGAGTAAGTCCAGAGCTACTCAGAAACTGCAAAAAACTTTTTTGTGCCATCGGCTGCAAAAGTGTTCGCACACTTGCAAAGCAAAAATACACTCCCCCATAGGCGGCTACTATCTGATCGCAGCACAGCAAAAAGTTGCTAGCGAGTGATCAACTCGGAACGACTCCCCATGTGCACTGCAGGTGTGGCAGATATAACATTTGCAGAGACAGTTAGATTTGGGTGGGTTATTTTGTTTCTGTGCAGGCTAAATATTGGCTGCTTTATTTTTACACTGCAATTTCAGTTTGAACACACCCCACCCAAATCAAACTCTCTGTGCACATGTTATATCTGCCCCCCCCCCCCCCCCTGCAGTGCACATGGTTTTGCCCAACTGCTAACATATTTTCTGCAGCGATCAACTCTGAATTAGGCCGATAGTCTCTCTCTATGCTGGCTGTCAATCTGAAGCAGGCCACTCCGGAGGACTGTCATCACCAGGACCCGACTGCTTCACAGGCACTACACTGTTCCGTCCCTTGGAGGCCAACGGAGGTTTCAAAGAGAGAAGCAGGTAATATCTTTTCTTTACTGTCTAAGGGTTCACTGGATGGTAAAGAAGCCTGCCAGGGCACACAGACAGTGCAGCTCCTTACTTCAGCACTGTCACCTCACAGCTCCCTCTGATAGTTAGTCACTCACTCCAAACTGTCTCCTACCATATCACCTGACACTGGTCATGTGACTTGCTCCTGACCTTTTGAGCAGTTGCTGAGGCTGCTTGGATATTTAAGCGTGGGGCAGAACATATAAGACCCTTTTTAATACAAGTGTGATACCAATATATATATATATATATATATATGTATATATATATATATATATATATGTATAAATACTGATTTCTCTTTGGTGGGTATCACATAGGAAGCAACTCCCTGCCTTTTGTGCAGCTCAATCTGACTTCTACGGCCTGCAGCCGATTCAGTCCATAGAAGTTGGGGGTTTGCGCAGTCACACAACAGAGTTGGTACGTGCACCAGTCCCGGAACCTGCCAAATCCATTGCACAGGTTTAGGGACCCGGGGCTGGCTGCCTCTTCTCCTCTCCGGACAAAGGAGTATCAGCAGCACCACTACTAAAAGTAACTAGGAGACACTGCCAGTGTCGGAGTGGGCATGAAGGGCCAATTGGGGGAATGAAGTGGTAGGGGCCCATGTTTAGGGGTATGGCAGTTTCCAGAAGGAGTGTGGCCAGCCTCCACAGAGGCTTAGCTAACCATTAGGTGTACACGGTCTTGGTCCCTTGATAAATATATATATATAGTAAGTACTACTAGTCCATGCATGATAAAGTACCAGATTAATAACAGCAATGCCCTATATAAAATGTACCATAGTCCTGTGCGGTATAATGTAACATATGTATAATGGACAAGTCAAGTGCACAGTCTGGAATCTGATCCCTAGAGGGGGAGGTGCAGTAGCACACACAGGGAGGGTTTCTGGTTGCACAGAACCCCCCCCTGATGGACTGAATTTGCTTTTTAGAGATGGAGACAGCTGTGTCTCCGTCTTAAGAAAAGCCGCGACCGCGATTGCGTTCGCAATCGCAGCTACCGCTGCAGGGAGCTCTTGCCAGCAGTCTCCCTACAGCGTCTGTAAGTGAGAGGGAGCTGCTGCTCATGCACATATGTCCTCCTCACTGTGTCCTCTGCAGCTTCCAGGTACCATATGTATACTATTGTGAATCTTTTTTTTTAATATATATATATATATATATATACTGTATATATATATATATATATATATATATATATACACACATATATATTTGTGTGTGTCTATATATATATATATATATATATATATATACACACACACATATATATATATAAGTGTGTGTGTGTATATACATATATATTTATGTATATGTACATATATATTTATGCATATGTATATGTAATATGTATGTGTGTGTGTGTGTGTATATATATATATATATATAGGTATATACATATATGTATGTATATGTGTGTGTGTATATATATATATATATATATATATAAAATATAGAAACCCCCCACAGTAAATCCTGTATATTTATGCATATGTATATGTAATATGTATGTGTGTGTGTGTGTGTGTGTGTGTGTGTGTGTGTGTGTGTGTGTGTGTGTATATGTATATGTGTGTGTATGTTATATATATATATATATATATATATAAACTAGGTGCTTCATCGCGCCCTACGGGCGCTCTTCACACCGTCGCAAGGGGCTACGCCCCTTTAACCCTTGCATGCCTATATGGGGTTCAATATTTGTATTATATGGAGTATTACCTGCATTCCTTTGTTAGCGGTTAAATATTGCACAATGAAAGGGCGTGCAATGGTGAAGGAGGCGCAGCCCCTTGCGACGGCGTGAACAGCACCTGCAGGGCACGATGTACAGAATGAGCGGGTGCGGGGGGGATTGCGGATGGGGAAGGGTGTCTGTAGATGCTGCAGGTGGAGGGGGGGCAGATGCGGGGGGGGGGGGGGCGGCTGGGGAAGGGTTGGGACGTGCTGCGGGTGGGGGAGAGACAGAAGAGTGGGGGCTGTAGATGGGGGAGGGGTCCGGAGGCACTGCAGGTGGTGGAGGGGCAGGTGCGGAGGTGCCGTGGGTGGGTGAGGGAGGGACCGCGAATGGAGGAGGGTGTCTGCAGATGCTGTGGGTGGAGGGGGGCAGGTGTGGGGGGAGACATATATGGGGGGTGGATGGTGGAGGGGGTCTGGAGGTGCTGTGGGTGGTGGGGGAGTGGGAGGTGCTGGTGGTGTAGGGGGTCTGGAGGCACAGCATGTGGGGGAGGGGTGGAGTGTCGCATGTGGTGGAGGGGAAGGTGTGGAGATGTGGTGCATTGGGGAGGGGTCTGGAGGCGCTGCGGGTACTGTACCTGCCAAAAAGGTAGTTGGAGGGTATGCAGTAACAGGACAGGGGTGACAGGGTCAGAACAGGGATGACTGGGCCAGGACAGGGGTGACGGGGCCAGGACAGGGGTGACAGGGCAAGGACAGGGGTGACGGGGCCAGGATAGAAATTACAGGGACAGGATAGGGGTGACAGGGCCAGGGTAGGGGCGGCAGGACCAGGATTTGGTTGACAGGGCCAGGATAGGGGTGACATGGCCAGGATAAGGGTGACAGGGCCAGGATAGGGGTGACAGGGCCAGGATAAGGGTGAAAGGACCAGGATAAGGGTGACAGGGCAAGGCCAGGGGTGACAGGGCAAGGCCAGGGGTGACAGGGACATGACAGAACACAGGGCACGGGAGAGATTGGTATTAGGGACAAAACAGTGGTGACAGACAGATGTGTGTTACCGGAGTCACTGCTGCTGGCTGCTGCTGTTCCACTCCAACCTGTTGGGATCTGCTGCTGGTGGAGACTTGGCATGGCTGACGCTCTCAGGCTGGAGTCCTGCTTCCTCTGCCCGTCCGCATCCCTCCCCCCCACTCCTCAGTCACACACCGCGGACCTCGCACGGCAGCCGGGCACTGTGGTAAGGGGAGACTGGGAGTGACTGGTTAGCCCCCAGGAGACGCTGCGGCTGGAGGAAGAAGGGGGTCATAGCATGCACGCGGCGCGGACCTCGTGGCTGCTGGGCACTGTGGTAAGGGGAGACTGGGAGTGACTGGTTAGCGCCCAGGAGACGCTGCGGCTGGAGGTAGGAGGGGGTCATAGCATGCACGCGGCGTGGACCTCGTGGCTGCTGGGCACTGTGGTAAGGGGAGACTGGTAGTGACTGGTTAGCTCCCAGGAGACGCTGAGGCTGGAGGGTGGAGGGGGTCGGAGCCTGCAAGCAGCGCGGACTTCTGCAGTGCTGCCCGCCGTGTGTGAAGGAGCTGGGCGCACCTCACTGCGGGCGGCAGCGCTGCAGCTAGCGGTGGGGTTGCCGGGGCTGGAGATAACAGAGGCAGTACGGAACCTGCACAGCGACAGGTGCCCCACAAAACTGCAGCTAAGAAGCGTGGAGTGTGCCAGAAAGTGACGCTCCTCCGCGCCAGAGAGCCCCTGCTGAGTATGCTGATGTGGGGGGGTCAAGTACACAGACAGTGAGCCGGTGCCCGTCTGTCTGTATGGCATACCCCCTCACACACCGCCATACCTCCCAACTGTCCCGATTTTAGCGGGACAGTCCCATTTTTTTGGGTCTGTCCCACTATCCCACCCGCGGGCCGCAGTGTCCCGTGGTGGGTGGGGGGCAGTTGGGAAGCTTCTGTACTCGCTGTTCTGCTTAGCATGCACACAGCGTCTATTTAGTGGAGACAGAGGGAGAGGGGGCATCAGGGGGTACGGATTAAGGGTGGGCCCAGGGGGTACGTACCCCGGGCCTCACAGTTTTAGGGGGGCCCCCAGCTGGAGTAGCTCTGTCCCAGCTCTGAAGCTCCCCCGTCCTGCTAGTAGCATTGTGCTACAGTCAGCACACGCTGCTGCGTGTTGGCAGGTCTGTGGTGTTGCAGGGAGGCAGCAGCCTCCCTGCTTTCTTCTGCCTGTGCGGGTGTGTAGGGGGGAGCAACCGCCCGCTCTGGATTTACCCCTAGCTGAGGAGCCAAAATCCCATTAAAAAACAAAAAAAAAAAAAAATAAAAAAATAAAATCCCGGAATTTGCATAAGGGGCGTGGCCACGAGAACCGCGATTAAGCCACGCCCCCAAACCCACAGCAGCCACAGCAATGAGATAGGGTTCCTGTCTCAAGTGCCCTGGGCCCCCCGGACTCATAATCCGCCGCTGGGGGCATACCAGCAGCTCACAGAGCGCTGGGCATGCCCCCTCACTGACGAAAACAGGGGCGTGGCTCGCGATCGTGGGTCCACCCGCAAAGCCACGCCCCCTTTCCCGATAGCCATGCCCACTTTTTACTGTGCGTGTGTCCCTCCTGCCTGAAGAAAGTTGGGAGGTATGCACCCCTGTCTGTGCCATGCTCATACCATCTGCTCCTGCTCCAAGTCTCCTATAGATTTGCCCAGATCTGTGACTCATTTGACTAACTCCGCCCAGTGTTTTGACTCCGCCCAGCGTTAGCAAATGAAGCACAAAGTCACAGATCTGGGCTATTATATAGGAGATATATAAAATATAGAAACCCCCCACAGTAAATCTTGCGTTTGCCCCTGAGGTCGGGCACCATGCAGTGGGGTCCACCGAGTGTTTCCCAGTGTACCCCTGTGGGCCAGTCCAATCCTGGACGCTGCTGCTTCCAACAGGTCAAGTTCTCTGAATTTCTCTATCCCACCTGTTCCACTGACAATACATGATCTGTTGTGGAAGCTTAAGAGTTGAGCTTTACAATCACTGGTCTATATAGCTTCTTATTTGCATGTCTTCAAACGCAGTAAAAGCTAGTTTTGTCTGTGACTCCAGTTTAATTCATTATACAATTACTGTATCTTGTATACCCGGATAGAAGAATTCAATGTCAAGGTGGGATATTTCCTGTAAACAGCATGTTTGTGTGTCAGTGTTTTTCATTTATGTTAGTTCTGTAAGGAATCAGCAGTATTGATGTATTTGCCTATTCTAAAGCACACACTGTGGTTTGCTTCTTGACATATGCTTATACTTTTTTCTACCTTTACATTCCTGGGGCAATCACTTGTGTGCATACATCGCACGCACAGGTCAGAAGAGTTGCTTCTGATGCATGCACACCTGGGTAATGAGTTTTGCTCATAACTTGGACAAAAGTTAATCTATCACATAGTTTACAGTCTTCAAGACTCAACAACATAATTCTGCTAATGCCAAATAATACCCTAATTGCAATGACTACTATTGTTGACTTATTGTGTACCAGCCTTGTACTATGACTTGATATCTGTCTACTTTTTGGACAAACTCTTAGTCAATGCACCATAAAGCCTATCTTCTGATATCTTGAGAAATGCAGTTCGGTTCTTCAGAAATCTGAACCCACCTGAATTTATTTATTATTAATTTATTAGCAGTTTCTTATATAGCGCAGCATATTCCGTTGCGCTTTACAATTAGAACAACAATTATAGAACAAAACTGGGCAAAGACAGACAGACAGACAGACAGACATAGAGGTAGGAAGGCCCTGCTCGCAAGCTTACAATCTATAGGGAAATAGGCATTGATACACAAGGATAGATGCTACCTGTTACATAATGGTTCCCCAGGTTGCTAGCTTCTTAATGGGTTGTATATGATATGATCACCCAGCAATGTTGGAAGACAAAATGTGAGTTTATGTGGACTGTACAGAGGGGATGTAACTTGATAGGGAAGCTGTTAAGGTTATGTGTGTGGGTCTGAAATTTGGTAGGCTTGTCTGAAGAGATGAGTTTTCAGGGAACGTTTAAAGGTTTGGAGACTAGAGGTGAGTCTTATTGTGCGTGGGAGTGCATTCCACAGAGTGGGTGAAGCCCGGGTAAAGTCCTGTAATTTTGAGTGGGAACAGGTAATACATGTGGATGAGAGACGCAGATCTTGTGCAGAGCGGAGAGGTCTGGTAGGGAGATATTTTGAGATGAGTGAGGAGATGTATGATGGTGCAGTTTGGTTAATAGCCTTGTATGTAAGTAAAAGTATTTTATATTTGACACGGTAGAAAACCGGTAACCAATGGAGGGACTGACAGAGCGGATCAGCAGATGAAGAACGTCTGGCGACGTATCCGAACCAAACCGAGGGGGTGATTCAGACCTGATCACTGGGCTGCTAATATTGTTGTCCTGCGATTAGTCACCACCCAAGGGGGGTGTATATTCGCTGTGCAAGTGTGCGATCGCATGTGTACGCCGAGCTGCTAAATTTCCCTCAGTCAGCGGACAGCTGCAAATCTGTTCGCACTTCACTCAACATTGAATGATTTTTCTACTCTGCAGTCTGTGCACAGCCCAGGACTTACTCCTACAGTGCGATGAGAACAGGATGATCGGGTCCGGAACTGACATCACTCACCCGCCCTGAAAACGCTTGGTCACGCCTGTGTTTTCCCTGACACTCCCAGAAAACAGTCAGTTACCACCCACAGACGGCCTCCTCCTGTCAATCAGCATGCAAATGGCTGTGCAAATTAAATTTTCGCACCAGCCTGTCGCTGACCGGCGATGCCTGTTGTTGGCTGACGGGCGTGCGCATTGCAGTGCATACAGATGCATAATTTATTGCTGATCACCCGCTGTACAAAAACGCACAGCAGCGATCAGGTCTGAATCACTCCCTGAGTCCTGGTGCGGATCTTCCCACGGTTCAAAATTCAGATTTTAAATCTGAATTTTTTGTTTTGTATTGAAAAATGTACATGAGTTTAGTTTTTATCCATTTTCAAGAAATCCAAAACCAAAGATTTTGATTTTAAATCCAAATTCCAAACTAAGGGGGTAATTCAGATCTGAGCACAGCAGCAAATTTGTTAGCAGTTGGGCAAAACCATGGGGGTAATTCAGACTGGATTGCTGCAGCGGCAGCAATCGCAGTCTGAATTACTTTGTGGAGTGCGCAAGCGCACCCCGGGAGCCCAGTGAGATGCTATCAGCATCTCACTGGCTGCGATTGTCTCTGCCTGATTGACAGTCAGAGGCGGTCGCGGGGCAGGAGGGGCATGCCAGTGGCATTAGAATGCACATCTACAATCAACTCTGAATTACCCCCCATGTGCACTGCAGGTGTGGCAGATATAACATGTGCAGAGAGAGTTAGATTTGGGTGTGTTATATTGTTTCTGTGCAGGGTAAATACTGGCTGCTTTATTTTTACACTGCAATTTAGAATTCAGTTTGAACAAACCCCGCCCAAATCTAACTCTCTCTGCACATGTTATATCTACCCCCTCCCCCAAAGTGCTTATGGTTTTGCCCAACTGCTAACAAATGTGCTGCTGTGATCAGATCTGAATTAGGCCCTAAAACACTTGATGGTGAATTTTCAAAATCAAAACACAATGATGAAATTAAAACTCAAGCCAAAGCATGAAACTCTTTGCACATCTCTAGTATTCTTATTATGACTATTATGTTTATTGTCATTCAATTATTTTTAAAATGTACTGCAACATATGGTGTGTGTGTGTGTGTGTGTGTGTGTGTGTGTGTGTGTGTGTGTGTGTGTGTGTGTGTGTGGTAAACATAGGTCCTGCAGGATCTGGCCAACTTCCATGAGACATTCCAACATGGGCATGCCGCATAAAATTTCATAGGTGGACCCGATAGTAAATATGTGGAAAGGGCAGTGATGATGGCCCATCTTTATGATTCAAAGACCCGTATGGTCAGGCCCCATAGCTGAAACACTGATTGCAATGGCGGTAACTCCACCACCGAGTGATTAACTAGACTAAGAATTTCAATAAAACTTTCCTTCAAGGGAGCTCCTCAAGGTTAAAGAACTAAACAATGATTATTATAAATTCTAGGCTTTAAGACTTGAATCTTAAAGGTTACATTTAAGGTATAATAGGAAATGTATTTATTTGCAAAGTGGTGATATATATAAAATGCATAAATCACAGATCAAATTTGTCATTATGGAATTCCGCAAGCATATGGAAACGCTAGAAAAGATCTTTTTTCTATAATTAGGGAACCAGATTTTCTAAATAGACATGAAAAAGTTTCAACATAAACATACTTCCCAAAGATTGTCTCTGTGACATTTCGCAGTCTGTTTTTATTTCTCACAAAAGTCACTGTTTGCCTCAAATAAAGAGATCCTTGACTGTGAAGACTTTGTGTATATTCTCATAAGAATGAATTACAGCTGCTGTGTTCCTGGGACTTCTATTAGCAAATGTCAGAGGGTTTCTCTCATTCATCTAGCAGTTTCTTATATTTATAACTCAGACTCTTTTTTTATGCAATATTCTTGTATACAGGTATAGCGGATCTTACTCTTTTGGTTATCAAAGAAAACACACAAAAAATAGTGGGGTTCTGAACACCTCTGAAAGGAGATATCCAGTGAGATGCATATGCTGACAAAAATTCATGCCTGAAGTAAATGGTTGTAGACATTTGGGCCTTGATACCGCGCTGGATGTACGCCAATCTGCATAGTGTCCACAAATTTGTACAGCAGATGTATGTAATGGTGCTATGTACCATTAACGGCGCTACCATTTTATAACCCTAATCGGTTGTTTCCAACGCCAATGGCTAGGGCTCACTTAAAACACAGAATGAGTGATATAAAGAGGCTGTATTTACAAAGCAGCAGCTTTTGTAAGTCACTGCTTCTTGACATGGTGGTGGAGAAAATTTAAAGTGGCACCAACATTCAGTGTGTAAAGCATGTGGTGCTTTACACTGAATGTTAGTGCCACTTTAAATTTTAACCTCCAACCTGCCGTGAGTCGGCAGCTTATATAAGCTGTTCCATAGTAAATATAGCCCAATTTGTTTTTGATGCCCAAACAGTGCCCCTACAACTAAGTGCATGCCACTGATATAAAGGAGGAACACCCGGGACAGTGGCAAACACAGGATTTCTGGAGGGGGGTTTCCAAATGTTTAATTTTAGAGTGATTGTTGCATATAACAAGTTATAGTCTACCTCAAAGTGCAGTTTCTGTCATGCAGAGTTTATTCAATAAGCATGTGTGGAGATGTGCCCTGTATCACAGGGCACATCGTTGCAGCAGCGGAGTGCAGGGGATCTGCGTCCCCTGCAAGGTGCAGCGGTGGCCGGCGCTGGGGCGGTGTGTCTGTCCCCAGCGCTGGTCAAGATACGGAGACGGGCAGCGCCGCGGCAGCGGCGCTTTAAACTTGGCGCCAATCTGGCTGCCAATGAAAAGCGCCACCCACGGCCTTTCAAATCCGGCGCCGTCCGCAAGCCAATCGCGGCTCGCGGGGCGCCGGCCAATCAGGATAAGGCATGGTGAGCCAATCGGCGCTCGCCGCATCATAGGCCCCGCCCCCGGCGTCTGACGTCAGACGCCGGGCGGGAGCTGAAGACCAGGAGCGCGCGGAAGAGCGCTGAAGTTGCCGGGCGGGAGCCGAAGAAGGAGGCCGCGTGGAAGAGCGGCGAAGAGCGGAACGGGGAGCAGAGGCGGCGTGGAAGAAGAAGACGGCGGCCGTGGGGAGAAGAGCTCCGGTGGCCGCTGAAGAGGCAGGAAGACGTTGGCCTCCTGAAAGAAGATGTCCAGCGGCGGCTGGACACAGAAGGATGGTGGAGGCGGCGCTGCTGGCCAGGACGGGTCAGCAGCAGAAGAGGGCGCCGGAGACCCCCGGAGCGGGTGAGGCCTCAGTGAGGCTACTTTCACCCCCCTCCCCTTTCCTCCCTAGACCATCAGGGACGGGCATTAGGCCTGGGGGCACAGTTCAGGCACTAGGCCTGTGGCGCAGGTAGGAGTTGCAGTCACCCCCTGATTTGGTGGTTTGGGCTTTAGGCCCAAGCCACGGTAGTTAGCACAGTAGGCGGGCATTAGGCCCGAGGGGCTATACTAGGCATTAGGCCTGTGGGGCATTAGAGGGCATTAGGCCCTAGTTCATTTTGGCAAATTAGGTGTATATAAGGTGACCCTGGGCACTAGGCCCAGGTCACCCAACGAGTGACAAGTTAGGCGGGCGCTAGGCCCGTGGGTAATGTCGGGCCTCTGGCCTGTGCGCAAATAGGGGGCACTAGGCCCAGTCAATAAGAGGTTCCCCTCCGAAGGTGAATACAGGTGGCACTGGGCACTAGGTCCAGTCCACCCCGAGGTGTTTAGGTAGGCAGGCCCGCTCGGCCTGAGCCCCTGGAAAGACAGTGTATGGTAGGTGGGTGAGCTGTACGGCACCCACTCCCTGGTGTTCTGATTCAGGTCATTAAAGGGACAGCTCCGTGGTTGTTACTCGCACTGTGTATTGTGATGTATGTTGTTACCGTGCAGGGCAAAGAGCTTGTTAAGTTCGTGTCTAGTTCTGTTGCACCACTCACAGAGTTAGTTTGATGGCTCTGTTGTTATGGTTGGTATAGGGGTGTTACACTAGGGTAGAGTTAGGCCCTGCACGGCTGTTTGTTTGTTTGCCTCCTTACAGGGACCTGTAAGTGGAGAGGAAGATCGCGGTGCAAGACTGACGATGGTGAGTAGCATCTGTGTACGTTTGTCCCTTTGTCTGTCCCCGAGCGCCGGAATAGGGGTTTGCTCATGGACGTGAGAGCCCCTTCATCACACTACGCGCAAGAGTGCGAGTGTGGGAAATTTGGGTGGCTGAGGCTTTGTGCCAGTGATGACCTTTCACCCAACCGGTGAAGGTCGCCATCACCCCTGGGGTATCCCCTTTTCCGGTGGAAAAAGGGTTGATACCCCCCCTTAAGCTAGTCTATTTTCTCCTCAGTTCGTCCGTCAGCTCCGAGAGGGGATCGCCGTGTCTGGGTCCGACTGAAGATTTCCAGGTCCGTTGAAGGTTCCGGTACCTGAAGGTGAGAGAGTGCGGCGCCTGGTAAGTGGTGAACCTACACCTGCACGGCAGCAGGCACTACACCGCACCGCCACCCTCTTACACATGCGCTAATGCACTGATTTATAGGGGCAGTGCACACGCACAGGGCCCATTCTGCAAGTGCACGGCCCAGCAGATGTGATTGCAATGCAGTGATGAGCAGCCATGCCCTGTGCCGGGTGGCCCCTAGTATGCAATAATATGCAGTTGCAGTTTTCCTATTTCAGACTTGAGTGCTTCAGACATTCCCAATGATTACGGTAAGAAGACTGAGCACTCAGATCTACAAACACAGCAAGCTTGGTAGAAAATGTGCTACCAATGGGCATTCTCAACAGCTCCGCCATTTATACTGCATGCAGTGGCCGCTGGCAAGGCAATGGGGAAAGGAGGTTTCTGGGCAACTGGAACCCCCCCCTGCATTTGCCTTTGCAGACTCATGTCTGTATAAGGCTGGGATGTAGTGCTTGGCTATGATGCCATAGTTGAGTACCACAAAGTATAAGGAGTTATTGCACCCACCACCCCTGTGCCAAGTTATGAAGCAGCGAGGTCAGAAGGGGTTTGCTACCGAGAGTGGTAGTGACACTGCTTTTGAGTGGGAGGGGTGTTGCCATGTAGCCCCCAGGGTGTGCTTGCCCATAAAACAGCTGATTTTCTTGCATCTCACACTTGTGCCTGCATGGGACTGGAGCGATGAGACAGGGGAGGGAAGTGGCAGACTAATACAGGCCATGTAAATGTGCAAACACAGCTACACGGAGACGCATATATGCCGTTGGTAGTTGTATGCATTGCAAGTGCTTGATGACTGTTACAAACACACAATGATGTTGATGGTCACCGTTAGAAGCTTGATGATTCTAGTGCCTTTTTCATTTATAGTGGCTATTTATATGATGTTAAGTTCATATTTTTGAATAATAAATATTTTCATACTTTTATTTGCATGCGATATGCAAGATAACATCTGCTATTTTATAAAGTATCTTTTTATTTCAATCAAAGCAAATTAAGTTTACTTTAGTAAATTTAAGACATAAAAAGAAGGCAATACACACATCATCTAAATGTGACACATAAGAATTCACAGTAGTGGAAAAGAAATCAGTTGCAGGATTATAGTTAATCTGTAAAATCCATAATACATTCAAGTCAAAAGAAATCAACATTCAAGTATGGCTGAAGACATGGGTAATCAATCAGAGGCAGTCTGGTGTGGCCAAGCTCCCGAGGCCCATCAGCAGGGCACACTTGGTGGGGGGCTTCCAGTTGCCCATGGACCCCCCTCCACACACACACACACACACACACACACACACACACACACACACAGCGCAGATCCTACTCCCAGCATTATCTGGGTGAGCAACATTGTTGTCCTGTTCCATTCTTCATACAATAGTGTGTATTAAGCATCTGCTACTCAATTTCTCTTTTGAGAAGGTAAACTGTTACAATGTAACAGTGAGCAGCAGGTGTTCCCATTCTGCTGATATGACAAGAAGTAATCGCAGAATAAGAGAACAGACTGCCAAAGTTTATTTTCTTCCTTCCCTGCTGAAAATCGAAGCACATTTGTTTTTTTAGGTGTATCTCTCTCCCTTTGTCTCTCCAGGTGCACTAAATTGGAGAAACCACAAGGGTCAACCCCAATTGACCTTGTGGTTTCCCTCTCTAACCACAAGGTCAGTTGGGGTTGACCCCTGTGGTTTCTCCAAGTTAGCGATTCCCATCACAGGAATGAATGGAGCATCTCCATTCGCTACAATGGGCAAACCGCAATTGGCCGAGCCCTGGGAGTTTAAAGCCAATGAGGAATTATTTATTTTAACTTGTTCCCATGAATGGGTAGTTGCAGGCCTTGCCAGGGCCTACAATGCTGTTAAGACGGCCCTGTGTTTCAGTATTTAATTATTGCTCTTTTAAATGCATTGGTACATACAGTGTATGAGGACTCTATTTGCCTGATATATATAGAGTACAACCTCCCCAATAGCATTTCTACTGATATACAGAAACGTCTCAAGCCACACAGTTTCATTAACCATTCTGTAATGTGGGACCCAAAGACACCCTCCAAGCCTGCGCTATATACACCATAGCTAATGTTAAAGTGTGATAAGCATAGTGCATAGTATAGTAGCCTAACTTTCCTCAGCTAATACACCATTGGGGGCCAGCAGGGGAGAGAGAGACAGTGTCAGAGATGGCTCTCATGACCTTAATCCAAAAGTGGTGAACTCTGGGGAAGGACACAAAAAAATGTTCCCCAGGAGCCAGGCACTTAGAACATTCAGAAGTCTATTCCTACCAAATTACAGAGTAGATTGGGGGTGAGATAGGTCCTATGCAATATAAGGACCTGACAAATCTATTGGACTCTAGCTTAGTGTTACATGGTTACAAGAGTAAAGCTCTAAATTAGCAAGTTGAGTCACAATAACAGGGCATTAAATTTTACAGGGGAATTCATCTGGGCGCAAGGTTTAAAGAGGTAATAAACCTTGTGAACCTCACACACACACACACACACACACACACACACACACACACACACACACACACATCCATTATACTCACTGCTATTGCAGAGGACCGGTTCCCAACACTGGAGCAGAAGACACAGCTTTGGAAGGTAAGTAATTACAGACTAATTAAGCTGATTGGAAATTTCCAGTTGCTTATTTAGTCACCAGGGGGGTGACGCCATGGTCCCAGAGCAATTCCTGTTGATTTTTTCTTAAAATTAACGATTTTATGAAAAATCAGACTTGCTGTGGTGGTGTGAGAAAAAAGATGCAGTGATTTTTATAGAAATTACCGTGATCCATTTTCAGTTCATTAACTGAATAGCAAAATCCTGCAGCTGCAGGAAAAGCACCATGTTGCAGGGGTTTTTGAATTTCTGCTGGCTATTGAATTCCTCCCTTAGTAGCAACAATAGGGAGCAACTAGATGATATATACATTGGCAGGACTTATGCAGACAAGCAATCAAACAATCACATTTGAGACAAGCTGGTGGTACCTAATAGTAGGTGGTTAGACACAGTCCGAGTCAGGTCACTGGTGTCCAGCAATATTAAAGCCACTGAACAGATCAAGATCAACACAGGTCCATCAAAGGGTTTAAAACAAATGACGTGGTCTATGTCACGGCTGAGTTTGTTTGTGAACCCGGACTAGTACTAGACACTGGGTTTGGTCTTGAGCTCTGTGGACAGAATTGGGCTGGCTTGATTAATGATCTGCTCATTCAGACATGGCAGTCAGGCGGTATACTCTATGAGGAAAGGTGACCAGCTATAGGTACTGGAACACTGGTGGTGGGAGCCACCAGTGCAATGAGTAGCTGGTTTGTCACCTAATAGAGAGTCACGTGAGGACTGGTGAGTTGACGGAATGCTGGGAGGACCATCAATGCAGGCTATTCTCAGATCACTGGTTGGAACCAGTGTAATAGCTGTTGAAGAAACTGAGGACAACAGCAGTGACTGTGGAAGAAGCTGAGGGCATCAGCAATGACTGTAGAGGAAGCTGAGGATATCAGCAATAATTGTAGACGAAGCTGAGGACATCAGCAATACTTGTAGATGAAGCTGAGGACATCAGCAATACTCTTAGACAAAGTTGAGAGTATCAGCAGTAACTGTAGATGAAACTGAGGACATTAGCAATATTTGTAGATGAAGCTGAGAGCATCAGCAATGACTGTAGAGGAAGCTGAGGGCATCAGCAATAATTGTAGATGAAGCTGAGGACATCAGCAATAATTGTAGATAAAGCTGAGGATATCAGCAATACTTGTAGACGAAGCTGAAAGCATCAGCAGTAAATGTAGATGAAGCTGAAGACATCAGCAATACTTGTAGATGAAGCTGAGAACATCAGCAATGCAGATTTCCAGATGCTGGGCAACTGAGGCAGCACAGTGGGGATTCCAATTGCTATGTAATGCAGTGTCATCACTGCTGGTTTCCCAGGTATTGGATGTAGTGATTCTGCACAATGTATGAGTTATTGCTGCAAGGTGGTAGACAGCAGTAGCAGGTTTTCTGGATACTGAGGTGCGCTACCTTGCGCAGCAGTTTAACTGGAAGCTGGTAGGAACCAGCAGAGTCTCTAATGCCGCTAAGGAAATAGGACAGTCCCTCTGGATCACTGGAGGACTTCCAGTGAATCTGGAGATGCCAGGATGTAGTGGCAGCGATGACCCTTTAAATCATCCAGGGAGTCAAGGAGTGCGGTAGATGGTAACTGCACTGAGTCTATTACCAGCAGGAGATTCTGGAGCTCACTCCAGGCTGAGAGACACCAAAGCACTGACCCCTTGCTAGTGCTGAGACGTGGAACTTATACCCAGTGCTTACAGCTGAGTGGATGAGCGACTCACATGATGCGGAAGTGAATCCGGATTGGTTCCTGGGAGATCAGCTGACTGGAGACTGGAGTCATGGCACTGTCCATGGGGGAGAGCGGCGGGAACTTTGGCGTGCTGCGGCCAGAGCCAGCCACTATGGGCACCGCACAGTGAGACGCTGGTACACAGTCACAGGTGCTGCGGCGAGTGGCAGGACACATCAGGGGAGTGCCCGGATGAAGGAGTGTGCCCAGTTTGCGGCAGAGGTGAGCTAAAGTGCGGCTGCGGAGTGCAGATAACCTCCATTTTGTGACAGTCTGGCAAAACAGCTCAAAGCAATCCGGGACTGGCAGTAGGTATCCAACAACTTTTAAACAGGCATAGTAAGTATGAGGCAAGACGAGGTCTGGCAAAAGGTATCCAACAACTAAGGACACAGGCAATAGCAGGTCAGAGACAAACCAATTCTTGAATAAAGTTTTGATAATAAAGTAGAGATGTGCGCCAACCCCTATATTTTAGCTGTTGGTTTTGTATTTGAATCTGTATTAATTTTGTAATTTGCAAAACCACCCTCGTGTTTTGTTTTTGTTTTTAAATCTGTATTTTTTTTTTTATTATGTAGATTGGGCCTGTTGTTCCTACGGTATTATTAATCTCAATAACATTCCTTTCCAGTAATTTCCAATCAATGTTGACCACCTCACAATTCATAATATTGTTTACACCAATATTAGCCAAAGGCTGCAGCGAGCTGACTTGTTGCTAAGCAACAGAGCAGCGGCACAAACACATGGCAGTTTATAGCACATCTATGAAACATTGCCACACAGCAGTGGCAGAAAAGAAAAGTGGTGCAAGATGGAATTGTCCTTGGGCCCTCCCACTCACTCTTATGTTGGATATTAAAAAGGACATGCACAGTTTAACAAACCAATCACCTCAGCGACAGGGACTGCCACTTTTGTGGATGAAGTTCTTGGTCTGTTTGTGCCCCTAAAAATCAAACTACCAATGGGCCTAAGGTAGTTTACAGTGTTGTTTTGTTAATGATCTCTACAGTTGGAAGATGTCATTATTATCCCCATCCTCACTCTCATCAATGTTAACATTATCATCACACAATATTAACTCATCCCTGCTGGAATCCACCACTATATAAATCTTTGAAACTTTGAAAGTTAGGGACCACAGTTCCAAAGGAGACTTATCACCTAACACCTTGTTTCAGATGAAATCTCCTTAGAAATCTGAAGTGGGAGGGATTTTACGCTGAACCAGGTGGCCTCCCATGAACTTAAAGCTCCAGTGTTCCATCGTAGCTGTAGGAGCCTAAGACAGCAGTCTGCTTGCAGAGAGCAGGCTCCAAGAGCTGCCACTTAGGTAGTAGAGTCACAAGGACTACCTAAGACATCCTTTCACTCCTTATCCTGTGATGGCCCTGTATTCCCTTTTTAGCAGCTTTTAAAATGGACCAATGCTTTTTGTGAAAAATCTTCTTAATAGCATGTCCTGTAGTAGTCCAGGGGGGTCAATCTTTTATTTGGCTCTGCAGGGCATACCAAGTCTGTAACTATCTAAAAATTTGAGACCAAAAATCAGATCAAAGCTGAGCATCACATGCGTTTTTATTAATCAATGCTGAGAAGAAAATTCTGGTACACAATATATGAAGAGCATGCCTGTTAATTAATGTGACGGTTCTCTCTGCTGGTGTAATTGTCTTTGGGGAATCATGCAGACCAAAGAGGGGAGCCCGACTCTTTTTCACAACCTAAATCATAGATATTGCCTCCATGTGTTTTATAGGTTCATTTATCAATGAGTAATACATTTCACTGTGGGTGATAAATTGCACCAGCCAATCAGCTCCTGTCATTTTTCAAACACAGCCTGTAACATGGCAGTTAGGAGCTGATTGGCTGATGGAATTTATCACTCACAGTGAAATTTATCACTCATTGATAAATGAGCCCATTAGTTTGATGTCTCACAATATTAGTATTGTTTTGTTTATTGCCACAAGACAAAGCAAGGTCAGGCCATAGGATTTGAACAGCCAGGTCTAGGAAATATGTATCCGATGACATAGACCCCATGCCCGGCACAACTGCAAAACAGGGGCCCCACTTTGAAGAATGTTGCCGGTTGCCACCAACCAAATGCCACAGCACTTATGGATATCATTCTGGGGCTAAGAGGGGTGGGGGTGGGGGGTGAGCGGCATAACAATACCCTTTCTGCACATGCACAGAATGGTTCTTGTACTTGCGCAGGCTCGCTAACATCAGATTTGTACATAAACCATCAGGTTTGCACACAAATCCGAATCAGTCCTTCAGTCGCATAACATGTACCATTCCTGAGTTTGGAAACTAGACCAGTTCTCAGTCCCCAAATCCTCACGACTGCACCTCATTTAATTGTTTTACACATTTGGCGCACCCCAAATTGCAGGCACAATTTGCATTTGTTTATAAGAAACACTTGCAACCAATCACCATATGTAAAGTGGCAACAATCTTGAGATGCACAACGTTCTGCGACAGTAGCATAATAGCATATGTGCTTGGCTTACACCAGGTAAATGTCACATGCACCCAATCTGTACCACTGACATTTATGTTTTTAATATTTATTTTATGTGCAACAAACACATCTGCTATTAGGCATCAATAAAACTTCTACATCTCTAGAATACAGCAAAAACAGCTCCCCAATACTCTATTTGTCCCAAGAAACTAAAATGTCCCTATTTTCTATATGGACTTGAGCATACACATTGTTGGTGTGAATGTACAGGATGGAAAGCACATTTCACATAAAGAAAATCCAAACACAGATGTACGTTCAACGTGCATGTACCTAATTGGTGAGCAACTGAAAAAACACCGGAATTGTGCTTATTCTGCTGTATGTCATTCATTATTCTCAAATGTTTACTTATTACTGTATTGTTTACTGATGGACAGCATGAGAAAGGCCTGGTGAACATATAGGGAAGCGGTATTCAGTGATGCAACTCCCCAAGTACCTCTGGAAGACAGGTGTGTGGTCTGTGGCCCAGGGCATTGGGTCACGGCCTGCTATGTGTGCAGTCTCTGCCATGCTCTGTCTGCTCTACAAGCTAATTAGAAATAGAGGGGGCGGAATCTTGTCTCCTTGCAATGGAGATGAAGTTCCGCCACAGGTCGGGCAGATATAACATTTGCAGAGACAGTTAATAATGCGGTGAACAAGCCCTACCCTGGGTGAAACGTACGTCCAAGGCTGACGTCACCATACGTCATTTCCGGAATCCCATGCAGCGCATGCGGGGCCGGCTATCGAGCACAGAGAGGATCAGTCACGGCTGGGAGACATTTCTGAAGAGGGCCGTATACACACACAAATACAATCCAGGTATTCCGGCATTCTCTCAGTGGGGTGCGGCGGGACCGCCACTCTGCAATGACCAGTTGGTTATCAGAGCCGCCAAGTACTGCAGCCCCCAACAGCAGACATGCTGCTTCTTCCTTCCTACTGGCGCCGGACAGCAAACCCTCTCACCCCTCATACAATGTGCCTAGACACACATGAGAAGAAAGCAGAGGTTGCTGGACACCCGGTCCCGGTACTCTATCTTATCTCTCAGCCATGCCAAATGCTTTCACATGTTATTATTGAATAAGAGATTTTTGAGAAACAAATTATGCTAGAAATTGTTTCATTTCCACACATCAGCAGATGTCGTCCCTCTCATTATTTGTGAATGTGTATATAAGAAATGCATAGATACATGGTTCTCTCCACAGGAATTTTTCCAAATAGTGCTCGCCAGTGGTTAGAATTATCCTTTACTAAACAAACCACTGTATAATCATATTATCACCCATTTTAATTAATCATGAAAGGAATTAAAACTTCAATCCTAGTAACCAAATTAATTGAAAAAAATCTTACAAAATCCTTTAGTGACTAAGATTGTTGAGAGGCTAACATAGGAATTATCCTCCACGCATACTTTTTATTGCCTCTCCCTTCTCAAAATAGAGATTGCAAATCGAAGGAGAGTATATGAACTCTCTTCGGTACACAACAAAAAATAAGAATTTACTTACCGATAATTCTATTTCTCGTAGTCCGTAGTGGATGCTGGGGACTCCGTCAGGACCATGGGGAATAGCGGCTCCGCAGGAGACAGGGCACAAAAAGTAAGCTTTTAGGATCACATGGTGTGTACTGGCTCCTCCCCCTATGACCCTCCTCCAAGCCTCAGTTAGGTACTGTGCCCGGACGAGCGTACACAATAAGGAAGGATATTGAACCCCGGGTAAGACTCATACCAGCCACACCAATCACACCGTATAACTTGTGATCTGAACCCAGTTAACAGTATGACAAACGTAGGAGCCTCTGAACAGACGGCTCACAACAAATAACAACCCGATTTTTTTGTAACAATAACTATGTACAAGTATTGCAGACAATCCGCACTTGGGATGGGCGCCCAGCATCCACTACGGACTACGAGAAATAGAATTATCGGTAAGTAAATTCTTATTTTCTCTAACGTCCTAAGTGGATGCTGGGGACTCCGTCAGGACCATGGGGATTATACCAAAGCTCCCAAACGGGCGGGAGAGTGCGGATGACTCTGCAGCACCGAATGAGAGAACTCAAGGTCCTCCTCAGCCAGGGTATCAAATTTGTAGAATTTTGCAAACGTGTTTGCCCCTGACCAAGTAGCAGCTCGGCAGAGTTGTAATGCCGAGACTCCCCGGGCAGCCGCCCAGGATGAGCCCACTTTCCTTGTGGAATGGGCCTTGACAGATTTAGGTTGTGGCAAGCCTGCCACAGAATGTGCAAGTTGAATTGTGCTACAAATCCAACGAGCAATCGTCTGCTTAGAAGCAGGAGCACCCATCTTGTTGGGTGCATACAATATAAGCAGTGAGTCAGACTTTCTGACTCCAGCCGTTCTTGAAATATATATTTTCAATGCCCGGACCACGTCCAACAACTTGGAATCCTCCAACTCGTTAGTAGCCGCAGGCACCACAATAGGCTGGTTCAGGTGAAACGCTGACACCACCTTAGGCAGAAAATGAGGACGCGTCCGCAGTTCTGCCCTGTCCGTATGGAAAATCAGATATGGGCTCTTATATGATAAAGCCGCCAATTCTGATACTCTCCTGGCTGAAGCCAGGGCCAGTAGCATGGCTACTTTCCATGTAAGATACTTCATCTCCACCGATTTGAGCGGCTCAAACCAATGGGATTTTAGAAAATCCAAGACTACATTAAGATCCCACGGTGCCACTGGGGGCACAACCGGGGGCTGTATATGTAGTACTCCTTTTACAAAAGTCTGGACTTCAGGAACTGAAGCCAATTCTTTCTGGAAGAAAATCGACAGGGCCGAAATTTGAACCTTAATGGACCCCAATTTGAGGCCCATAGACAATCCTGTTTGCAGGAAATGTAGGAATCGACCCAGTTGAAATTCCTCCGTGGGGGCCTTCCTGGCCTCACACCACGCAACATATTTCCTCCAAATGCGGTGATAATGTTGTGCAGTCACCTCCTTCCTGGCCTTTACCAGTGTAGGAATGACCTCTTCCGGAATGCCTTTTTCCTTTAGAATTCGGCGTTCAACCGCCATGCCGTCAAACGCAGCCGCGGTAAGTCTTGGAATAGACACGGTCCCTGCTGAAGCAGGTCCCGTCTTAGAGGTAACGGATCCTCCGTGAGCATCTCTTGAAGTTCCGGGTACCAAGTTCTTCTTGGCCAATCCGGAGCCACTAGTATCGTTCTTACTCCCTTTTGCCGTATAATTCTCAGTACTTTTGGTATGAGAGGCAGAGGAGGGAACACATACACTGACTGGAACACCCACGGTGTTACCAGAGCGTCCACAGCTATTGCCTGAGGATCTCTTGACCTGGCGCAATACCTGTCCAGTTTTTTGTTGAGGCGGGACGCCATCATATCCACCATTGGTTTTTCCCAACGGTTCACAATCATGTGGAAGACTTCTGGATGAAGTCCCCACTCTCCCGGGTGTAGATCGTGTCTGCTGAGGAAGTCTGCTTCCCAGTTGTCCACTCCCGGAATGAATACTGCTGACAGTGCTATCACATGATCTTCCGCCCAGCGAAGAATCCTTGCAGCTTCTGCCATTGCTGTCCTGCTTCTTGTGCCGCCCTGTCTGTTTACGTGGGCGACTGCCGTGATGTTGTCCGACTGGATCAACACCGGCTGACCCTGAAGCAGGGGTTTTGCCAGACTTAGAGCATTGTAAATCGCTCTTAGCTCCAGTATATTTATGTGAAGAGACATCTCCAGGCTTGACCATACTCCCTGGAAGTTTCTTCCTTGTGTGACCGCTCCCCAGCCTCTCAGACTGGCATTCCGTGGTCACCAGGACCCAGTCCTGTATGCCGAATCTGCGGCCCTCTAACAGATGAGCACTCTGCAACCACCACAGAAGAGACACCCTTGTCCGTGGCGATAAGGTTATCCGCTGATGCATCTGCAGATGCGATCCGGACCATTTGTCCAGCAGATCCCACTGAAAAGTTTGTGCGTGGAATCTGCCGAATGGAATCGCTTCGTAAGAAGCCACCATCTTTCCCAGGACTCTTGTGCATTGATGCACAGACACTGTCCCTGGTTTTAGGAGGTTCCTGACAAGTTCGGATAACTCCCTGGCTTTCTCCTCCGGAAGAAACACCTTTTTCTGAACCGTGTCCAGAATCATTCCCAGGAACAGCAGACGTGTCGTCGGGGTCAACTGAGATTTTGGAAAATTCAGAATCCACCCGTGTTGTTGCAGCACTAGTTGGGTTAGTGCTACTCCGTCTTCCAGCTGTTCTCTGGATCTTGCCCTTATCAGGAGATCGTCCAAGTAAGGGATAATTAATACGCCTCTTCTTCGTAGAAGGATCATCATTTCGGCCATTACCTTGGTAAAGACCCGAGGTGCCGTGGACAATCCAAACGGCAGCGTCTGAAACAGATAATGACAGTTTTGCACCACGAACCTGAGGTACCCTTGATGTGAAGGGCAAATTGGGACATGCAGGTAAGCGTCCTTTATGTCCAGGGACACCATAAAGTCCCCTTCTTCCAGATTCGCTATCACTGCTCTGAGTGACTCCATCTTGAACTTGAATTTTTGTATGTACAGGTTCAAAGATTTGAGATTTAGAATAGGTCTTACCGAGCCGTCCGGCTTCGGTACCACAAATAGCGTGGAGTAATACCCCTTTCCCTGTTGTAGGAGGGGTACCTTGACTATCACCTGCTGAGCAAACAGCTTGTGAATGGCTTCCAATACCGTCGCCCTGTCCGAGGGAGACGTTGGCAAAGCAGACTTTAGGAACCGGCGAGGGGGAGACTTCTCGAATTCCAACCTGTAACCCTGAGATACTACCTGTAGAATCCAGGGGTCCACCTGTGAGCAAGCCCACTGTGCGCTGAAATTCTTGAGTCGACCCCCTACCGTTCCTGAGTCCGCTTGTAAGGCCCCAGCGTCATGCTGAGGGCTTTGCAGAACCCTGGGAGGGCTTCTGTTCCTGGGCAGGGGCTGCTTGCTGCCCTCTCTTACCCCTTCCTCTGCCCCGAGGCAGATATGACTGTCCTTTTGTCCGCTTGTTCTTATAGGAACGAAAGGACTGCGGCTGAAAAGACGGTGTCTTTTTCTGTTGGGAGGGGGTCTGAGGTAAAAAAGTGGATTTTCCGGCAGTTGCCGTAGCCACCAGAACCGATAGACCGACGCCAAATAATTCCTCCCCTTTATACGGCAATACTTCCATATGTCGTTTGGAATCCGCATCACCTGACCACTGTCGCGTCCATAAACTCCTTCTGGCAGATATGGACATCGTATTTACTCTCGATGCCAGAGTGCAAATATCTCTCTGCGCATCTCGCATATAAAGGAAAGCATCCTTTAATTGCTCTATAGTCAATAAAATACTGTCCCTATCCAGGGTATCAATATTTTCAGTCAGGGAATCCAACCAGACGACCCCAGCACTGCACATCCAGGCTGAGGCGATGGCTGGTCGCAGTATAACACCAGTATGAGTGTATATACTTTTCAGGGTAGTTTCCAGCCTCCTATCAGCTGGATCCTTGAGGGCGGCCGTATCAGGAGACGGTAACGCCACTTGTTTCGATAAGCGTGTGAGCGCCTTATCCACCCTAGGGGGTGTTTCTCAGCGCGCCCTAACCTCTGGCGGGAAAGGGTATAATGCCAATAACTTTTTTGAAATTAGCATTTTTCTATCTGGGTTAACCCACGCTTCATCACATACATCATTTAATTCCTCTGATTCAGGAAAAACTACAGGTAGTTTTTTCACCCCCCACATAATACCCCTTTTTGTGGTACTTGTAGTATCAGAGATATGCAAAGCCTCCTTCATTGCCGTGATCATATAACGTGTGGCCCTACTTGAAAATACGTTTGTTTCATCACCGTCGACACTAGATTCAGTGTCTGTGTCTGGGTCTGTGTCGACCGACTGAGGTAAAGGGCGCTTTACAGCCCCTGACGGTGTCTGAGACGCCTGGGCAGGTACTAACTGGTTTGCCGGCCGTCTCATGTCGTCAACTGATTTTTGTAATGTGCTGACATTATCACGTAATTCCATAAACAAAGCCATCCATTCCGGTGTCGACTCCCTGGGGGGTGACATCACCATTATCGGCAATTGCTCTGCCTCCACGCCAACATCGTCCTCATACATGTCGACACACACGTACCGACACACAGCAGACACACAGGGAATGCTCTTATCGAAGACAGGACCCCACTAGCCCTTTGGGGAGACAGAGGGAGAGTTTGCCAGCACACACCCAAGCGCTATAATATATATGGGAACAACCCTATATAAGTGTTGTTCCTTATAGCCGCTTAAATATATAAAAATATCGCCAAAATATGCCCCCCCTCTCTGTTTTACCCTGTTTCTGTAGTGCAGTGCAGGGGAGAGTCCTGGGAGCCTTCCTCACAGCGGAGCTGAGCAGGAAAATGGCGCTGTGTGCTGAGGAGAATAAGCCCCGCCCCCTATTCCGGCGGGCTTTTCTCCCGGAGTTTTAGACATTTGGCATGGGTTAAATACATACATATAGCCTTAATGGCTATATGTGATGTATTCTTTTGCCATAAAAGGTATTATATATTGCTGCCCAGGGCGCCCCCAGCAGCGCCCTGCACCCTCCGTGACCGTCTGGTGTGAAGTGTGTGACAACAATGGCGCACAGCTGCAGTGCTGTGCGCTACCTTCATGAAGACTGAAGAGCCTTCTGCCGCCTGTTTCCGGACCTTCAATCTTCAGCATCTGTAAGGGGGGTCGGCGGCGCGGCTCCGGGACGAACCCCAGGGTGAGACCTGTGTTCCGACTCCCTCTGGAGCTAATGGTGTCCAGTAGCCTAAGAATCCAATCCATCCTGCACGCAGGTGAGTTGAAATTCTCTCCCCTAAGTCCCTCGATGCAGTGAGCCTGTAGCCAGCAGGACTCACTGAAAATAAAAAACCTAAAAAACTTTTTCTAAGCAGCTCTTTAGGAGAGCCACCTAGATTGCACCCTGCTCGGACGGGCACAAAACCTAACTGAGGCTTGGAGGAGGGTCATAGGGGGAGGAGCCAGTACACACCATGTGATCCTAAAAGCTTACTTTTTGTGCCCTGTCTCCTGCGGAGCCGCTATTCCCCATGGTCCTGACGGAGTCCCCAGCTTCCACTTAGGACGTTAGAGAAACTATTTTAAGTATGAAATAAAGGTTATATTTGAAACAATATTCAGATTGACTTTATGCAAGAGTGCCCCACAAAGAGGTAAACTTCCTGTCCCCCTGTTCTGTCACGGGGACAACCTTTTGTGATATTCATGTCATTTTCCTCAGGGCAGCACCACCAACACTTATACCGGCACAAATATTAGCTTTATAGTTGGTCTCTACACCAAACTGGCAAATTATTCTCAATAGCTGTGCATTATCACCCCAACTTCTTGTTAATATATAATGTTTACAGCTCTCTTGGGAGAAGACGACCCACTAAAGGTTAGTAAGAGCTAGAGAGAGTTTAGCCAGCATTAACCAAACTGATCAGTTAATGCCGCTCCAGCCGCTGGCACTTACAACGGAACCCCCGCAGCATGGACTTACTGCACGGACACAACCCTCTTTAACAGACTCTCAAGAGAGCAATATATATTAACAACATTTTTTACAGGTATTGCTCAGATAGTTTACCAAGCACTCCATATACATAATTTAGATCCATTCAATCAAATAGGAGCTGCTGTACATAATCTTCCATTTAGCACAGATTTTATTCTTCATAATTTTATCCTTATACAAATTATGCCACACAGTAGTCCCCCTTATACATGTTACGCCACACAGTAGTGCACCTTATACACGTTATGACACAGGTGTGCCCCTTATGCATTTTACACCACCACATAGTAGTGTCTCTTATACACATTAAATCACAGTAAAGCCCATTATACTGTACATGTTACACCACAGTAGAGCCCCTTCCAGGTAAAGCCCCTTATACACATTATGCCAGGTAGAGCCCGTTATACACATTATGCCAGGTAGAGCCCCTACACCTCATTCCTCCTCCTCTTCCTCACTTCTCCTTATCATCATTCCCCCCCCCCCCCCCCCCCCCCCCCCGCTAGGGTGTAGTATCAGTGAGCAGAGTGTGTGTGTGAGCAGGGTAAGCAGATGGTGGAAAGACTCAGACTACCCAGTGATGCCCACTGGAATTTGTATTAGCTGCACTGCTATTGTACATTATAGTGGGCAACACTGCAGCTGGTGGCAGCAGCGCTTACATAGTACTGTCTGCACCACCCGAGTTACGGTCCAGGAAACCGCATCCGAGCATGTACACCACTGGCTTTGGCATGTATGAAAAATTAGGCCTCCCCTGTTTTCTGCAATGCTCCTGGTCGGCACCTAGAAACACCATCAGCCTGTCAATCAGGCTGTGATTAACAAGGCACTGTTACATGCGCAGTTCCAAAACCATCAGTCATCACCGAATTGGGACAGTTGCATTGGTGCTGAATCAGCCCCACTGTTACACTACAAGGAGAGCAAAGCATTTATTGATTTTGCATGTATGCCCACAGGTTTATTTTAACACTGCAATTAAGATTTGAATTTGGACATGCACTTCCCAAATCTAAATCTCTGGATGTATTACATCTGCCCCATGGTTTTACAAGGTGCACAGTTACTTGCTTTTAGGTTTTTTTGCTTTGCTCCCAACTGAGAATCACAGCCAGTTATGTGCCCTTGTTAGTTGTATGCAATCAGCAGCACAGTGGCGCTGGAATTACAGTACATTAAATTGTTGCCAACTGTGGGAATAATGTACAGTTGGAAAAGAGCTTTTTCAGGCATACAGTGCATCTGGAAAGTATTCACAGCTCTTCACTTTTTTTTGTCCTCAAAAATTTACACACAATGGGGGTCATTCCGAGTTGATCGCTAGCTGCTTTTGTTCGCTGCGCAGCGATCAGGCAAAAAAAGGCACTTCTGTGCATGCGTATGCGGCGCAATGCACACGCACGTCGTACTATTACAACGAACGATGTAGTTTCACACAAGGGCTAGCGAAGCTTTTCAGTCGCACTGCTGGCCGCAGAGTAATTGACAGAAAGAGGGCGTTTCTGGGTGTCAACTGACCGTTTTCATGGAGTGTTCGAAAAAATGCAGGCGTGCCAGGAAAAATGCAGGCGTGGCTGGGCGAATGCAGGGCGTGTTCGTGACGTCAAAACAGGAACTGAACAGTCTGAAGTGATCGCAAGCGCTGAGTAGGTCTGAAGCTACTCTGAAACTGCACAAAATTATTTTGTAGCCACTCTGCGATCCTTTCGTTTGCACTTCTGATAAGCTAAAATACACTCGCAGTGGGAGGCGGCATAGCGTTTGCACGGCTGCTAAAAACTGCTAGTGAGTGATCAACTCGGAATGACCTCCAATACCCCATAATAACAACGTGAAAAAAGTTTTTTGAGATTTTTGCAAATTTATTAAAAATAAAAAACTTATGTACATAAGTATTCACAGCCTTTACCATGAAGCTCAGGTGCATCCTGTTTCCACTGATCATCATTGAGATGCTCCTACAGCTTTATTGGAGTCCACCTGTTGTAACTTCAGTTGATTGGACATGATTTGAAAAGGCACATACCTGTCTATATAATGTCCCACACTTGACAGTGCATGTCTGAGCACAAACCAAGCATGAAGTCAAAGGAATTGTCTGTAGACCTCCGAGACAAGATTGTCTCGAGGCACAAATCTGGTGAAGGGTACAGAAAAATATCTTCTGCTTTGAAGGTCCCAATGAGCACAGTGGCCTCCATCATCCGTAAATGGAAAACATTTGGAACCACCAGGACTCTTCCTAGAGCTGGCCGGCCGTCTAAACCGAGCGATCGGGGGAGAAGGGCCCTAGTCAGGGAGATGACCAAGAACCCAATGGTCACTCTGTCAGAGCTACAGCATTCCTCTGTGGAGAGAGGAGAACCTTCCAGAAGGACAACCATCTCTGCAGCAATCCACCAATCAGGCCTGTATGGTAGAGTGGCCAGACGGAAGCCTGGAGTTTGCCAAAATGCACCTGAAGGACTCTCAGACCATGAGAAACAAAATTCTCTGGTCTGATGAGACAAAGATTGAACTCTTTGGCGTGAATGCTAGGCGTCATGTTTGAATGAAACCAGGCTTCGCTCATCACCAGGCCAATACATCCCTACAGTGAAGCATGGTGGTGGCAGCATCATGCTGTGGGGATGTTTTTCAGCAGCAGGAACTGGGAGACTAGTCAGGATAGAGAGAAAGATGAATGCAGCAATGTACAGAGACATCCTGGATGAAAACCTGTTCCACAACGCTCTTGACCTCAGATTCTTTCAGCAGGACAACGACCCTAAGCACATAGCCAAGATATCAAAGTAGTAGCTTCAGGACAACTCTGAATGTCCTTGAGTGGCCCAGCCAGAGCCCAGACTTGAATCCGATTGAACATCTCTGGAGAGGTCTGAAAATGGCTGTGCACCGACGCGTCCCATCCAACCTGATGGAGCTTGAGAAGTACTGCAAAGAGGAATGGGCGAAACTGCCCAAAGATAGGTGCATCCAGAGGGGGGCGATTAGGGCATTCGCCCCCCTAACATACTCAAAGTCACGCCCACTTACAGATACTGCCTGCAAGATAATTTATGCTTCGTATTACAGCCAGCAGAGAAGAGATCCCTAGCTGCCCCCTCTCTGTGACTGGCACTCAGTCTCCGATTCTCGCGACGCTCGCACTCGTGTCTGCCCTGTTGCTCTGCGGTGCTGGCGTTACTCACACAGAGAGTCTCCGCCAGGTCTCAATCATGGTATGCAGCACCCCGGCACTCCTCCAGTTACGGAAGCCCGAGTTGGCCTTGGTCACATTGTCACCATAGCAACCGTCCTTTAGAATCACAGGTAACTTCCAGGTAACCCTCCCTGGCTCAATCGAGCTCTGCTGAGCTCATACCCTCTCTCCAGTGTGCAGGCCAGGCTGGCATAGTGCAGTTACTCAGTGAGACTGGCAGCCGGTGGAGTAGCAGCGCATAGCTGCTGGTCACACTCCGGGGACATGGCTGCTGCCTGTGGCCCCCAATTACACTGTCATCTGTGTTGTTGCTAATGCCGCAGCACACAGGGTCCTACCCAATACAGCTGCCCCGTGTCTCACATATACCAGCCCAGCAGCCCTCTTCTGTCACACTGTCGCTTCCATGCTCACTCAGTGCCAACTTCAGTGCCAGTATCTGTCATGACGGGATTAGTACGAGATCTCGGCAGTCAGGATCCCGGCGATCCTGAGATGGACGCCGGGATGCCAGAGGCGAGCGCAGCGTGTTACCACGCTTCGGGCCCGGTGGCAACCTTTGGTCGCCACAGGTTTCTATTACCCTCCAGGTGGTGGCGTGGACCACTACCCAAGAGTGATAACCAGCTGGCAGTCAGGACTCTAACCGCCGGTATTTCAGCTGGTATTGGGATTCCGGCGTCTGTATCCTGACTGCCGGGATCCCGACAGGTGGTCAATTGACTGCCTCCCGTCATGACACTGTGCAGTTACTGCATGCACAGAATGACATCTGCATTGGATGCTCGAATTGTGGGAAACGCCATTGCTATTTTTAAAACATTTTTTTCTTAATTTTTTTTATTGAAATGTATCACCATGCTGTTTTTATAACTCAAAGGTGTAGATTTACTAAATATTCTAAAGCAGACAATTGGAGGTGTTGCCCATGCTTTTTGACAGGGGCCTGATGTATGATCTGACAGTAGTAGGGCGCAGCAACTGCAGGAGTGGGGAGGGGTCAGACTGGAGAGGGGAGGAGTTCAGACTAGAGAGTGGAGGAGTCGTGACTACCCAGTAAACCGCCCCTGCCCCACCACCACCCCCCTTCCCAAAAGAAAAGTCTAGATCCGCCACTGGATAGGTGTGCCAAGCTTGTGGCATCATATTCAAAAAGACTTGAGGCTGTAATTCCTGCCAAAGGTGCATCAACAAAGTATTGCGCAAAGGCTGTAAATACTTATGTACATGTGATTTCTTAGTTTTATATTTTTTATAAATTTGCAAAAATCTCAAAAAAACTTTTTTCACGTTGTCATTATGGGGTAATGTGTGTAGAATTTTAAGGGAAAAAATTAATTTATTCAGTTTTGGGGAAAGGCTGTTCCATAACAAAATGTGAAAAAAGTGAAGCGCTGTGAATACTTTTTCAAATCCACTGTATGTGTAATCAGGCCGTTGTTAAGATGTGCCTTGCTGAATAATGTTAGCCTTTACACCAGGTGCATATCCAGAGTAACAACAAACAGATGTCTGGGACCCCTGACAGATTATTGAGAAATATATTTATTAATATAACAATGTATATTCAAAACATTAAATAAAAATGGTAGGTGCAGTAGATAAAATATATAATAATATAAAAAACAATGTAATGCATGGATACCTACAGCAAATATGTATAATTCCTACAGTATTTGTTCAGACAGACTAATTCTGACCGACAACTAAGGGGGGTATTTAATTAGCTGCGGTAATTTAGCACAGCTAATTGATTCGCTGGGGGCTATTCAGCAGCCCTCAGAGCCACAATAACATATGGGATCAGGAACTTAACCAGGATGCCATTTGTTATTGCCAGAAAATGGACCCCCCCCCAAAAAAAAAAAGAGGTTTAATTGGGTAGCTCATTGATGACCTTTGTCAAAAACTGTGCCCGTCTTTCCAGGAGATAAATGGTTGGGCTACTTGAATACTGGCCTAAAGGGGGGTACTCACGGAGCGATCGCTGCTTAAATTCTAAGCAATCTGACTAGATTGCTAGATCGCTATCGCTGGTGCTAGATTGGCCGGCATGCGCCCTCTCCCCCACCCCCTCCTCGTCTCCCCCCGCACGCTCAGCACACATCGCGCTGTGCTGAGCGGGGGGAGAGATGTGTGCTGAGCGAACCGCTCAGCACACATCTCTCCCCCAATCGTGCCGTGGATACGGCCCTTTAGTATCAATGACATAATTAGGGGTTTATTTACTAAGCCTTGGTTGGAGATAAAGTGGACGGAGATAAAGTACCAGCCAATCTACTCCCAACTGTCATTTTTCAAACACATGGCGGTTAGGAGCTAATTGGTTGGTACTTTGGTGGTCATTCTGAGTTGATCGCACGTAGCAACTTTTTGCTGCTTGTGTGATCAACTTGAAGCCACCTATGGGGGAGTGTATTATTGCATAGCACGGCTGCGATCGCTTGTGCAGCCCTGCTATGCTAAAAAAAGTTTCCTGCAAAACAAGACCAGGGTCAGACCTGCTTACCCTGTGCGACAGATCCAGCGACGAAGGTCCCGGGATTGATGTCAGACATCCGCCCTCCAAACGCCTGGACACACCTGCGTTCGGATCTCCACGCTCGGAAAACGGTGAGTAGACGCTCTGAAACGCCTCCCCGCCATCAATCTTCTTGCGATCGCTGCTGCGATCATTTTCAGCGCTGGCGGCGTCGCTGCCCAGCAACGTTCGTCACCAGGCAACGACATGCATGCACATTGCAGCCGCCACAAAGCCACAGTCCCGACCCGTTCACACCGCAGCGAAGAAATGCTGCGTGTGTACGGGTCGGAATGACCCTCTTTATCTCTATCTACTTTATTTCCATCCAAGGCTTAGTAAACAGACCCCAGAGCAGTAAAAGATACGTTGCAACAATGCTGTTTAAGTGCCTAATTCAGCATGGGGGGTTGTTGATGTACAAAAAAATCGCACATCTACAACCCATTACACTGACATGTGGGAGGACACAAATATGCAAGCACATTGCACAGGGCAGTACGGGCGGTGTAATGGTTAGCATTACTGCCTCACAGCACTGAGGTCATGGGTTCGATTCCCACCATGGCCCTGTGTGGAGTGTGTATATTCTCCCCGTACTTGCGAGGGTTTCCTCTGGGTACTCCGGTTTCCTCCCACAATCCCAAAAATATACTGGCAGGTTAATTGGCTCCCTAGAAAAATTAACCCTAGCGTGAATGTGAATAGTGTTTTTTCTCACTCAGTGTGCATTAGGCATTGCTATATGTTTTTATCTTACCCAGAATTACCCCTCCTTTTTAGCACCTGAGTGACATCACAATCTGATTGAGCAGCTTACCAATAAATGTGCATTGAATTTCAGAGAGGCGTGGATGGGTCAGCATTAGGAGGGATTGCTGACTCCAGAGTGCCATTGGAGAAGTTAGGGGTGTCTCCAGGTAAGCTGGCTCTCAGATGCTGTAGGAGCCATTATCGTGTGGCCTTACACTGGGCTATTAGTCCCAGACATATTTGTCATTATTTATTGGGTGGGTTTGGGGTGCGATTTTCCCTGTGTTGGTATGGCTAGGCTGCTTCAGATTGGCACACCCTAACACTTTATTAACACTTACAGTATGTTTTTCCCTATCACATTGTATATATTTTTGTATTATTTTAATCACACCTCACTTACATAGCACTTATGTGCTTCTTATTAACCCTTACTAATTTTCACCTGTGTACTGCCCTGAGGTAGCCGACCCGTGCCAACATGATGGGATCCCGCACCCGTGACCCACACCTAGTATTACGGACCCCCATTGACAGAGACGCCTTGCCGTTCGGCCTGGGGGCTTAACCCTATATCTGCGGATATACGCAACTAAGATCTCTGTATTATCTGATTATTATGTAGTGTTATTTCTCACTCAGTATGCATTAGGGATAGCTATATGTTTTTCTCTTACCCAGAATTACCCCTCCCTTTTAGCACCTGAGTGACATCACAATCTGATTAAGCAGCTTACCAATAAATGTGCCTAGCGTGAATGTGTCTGTGTGTACAGGGACTGATATATATGGGCAAATATTCTCTGTAAAGCACTGCAGAATATCTGTGCACTATATTAATAACTGGTAATAAATAAATAATAATTGCACAACTGCGATGTTCTCGCATGTTTATGGTTGCCCTCTGCCTACACAGCCTAGCTGCTAAGACAAATGGCAACCCGCCATCTTTTAGGTCGCAGCGACTGCATGTGAGGTCACGCAAGCTGCCACGGCCCACCTCACAAATGGTCCAGACACACCTGAGTTGTATGGACCACGCCCTCCCAACGCCACCCAAGAAACGCCGGCACTATGACCCTCCCACTCCGCGACCACCTCTGTATGTCAATTAAGCAGAGGCATTTGCACATGTGAGATGCCATTGCATCTCACTGTGTGCGCACATGCAGTGCGGCTTCTGCGTGCATGCACACTGCTGCAGGGGTCAGCATGCAAACACTGAATCAGCCCCTAAATACTAACACACGCCTAAAAGTATCCATGAGGCTTAATTAGCTGTAAACCCTTCCAGTCACCTTGTATAGATATGTGAATAGCAAATGGTGAGGAGGGACCTGCCAAGGTTTGGCATCCAAATGAGTAGAATAAGGTTACTTGAGATGTTGCCTGTAGTAACTGCAAACCACAGATGTTTAGTCCGTTAGATGTTCTCCAGATGGTTAAAAACAGTGCACGTTCACAAAATGCTAAAATACTCAATATGGTTAATATAGTGATAGGCCTTAAAACAGAATACAGCGGCAATGAGACAGTCTTTCGTAGCCCCAAGGAGTCCCATCACAGTACTGTATATTCAAGTCATAAGCTGGCAGCTCAATCCCTCTAAATGTGCTGTTGTGAGGGGTGCCAGCATTGTACATGAAAATGAATCCAGAGCTCTTACCAGGCTGGACCTGTTGAGAGTGGGGAAGCAGATCCCATTACCCTGCTATGTTTAATGATCCAAGCATGCTAATGGTGGTGCCAGCGGTATGATGACCCCGTCGGTGTTACAGGGAAGTGCTGTGGTCATGGTAACCAGAGTAGTAGAGCCCGGCCGGGCTCAGGTACAATTCATGGGGTGTGGCCTAATCATGGGAGGAGTGGTCCTGCACACTTAGAAATAAATACAGAAAAAATAGTACTTTCAGCTCCTCCCTGGCCACACTGCAACCCAGCACTCAGTAGCATGTGCTGGGTTGAGGAGAAGATCTGCAGATGCTGCAGACAGGTAAGGGTGAGGGGGGAAGTTGGGCCCCCTCTGGGCCCCTTCATCAGGCCTGGGCCCGAATAATAAGTACCTGCTCCCTCCCCCCTCCCCCTTGGCACCACTGATAGTAACAGCAGCATCAGCTTGGCAGCCACTCAGCCGATGGGTCAAAGTGCTTAGATGACAGTAAGTCCCAATAGTGGCTGGTAGATGAACCAGGCGGCCTGGAGGGTGATGCTGTAGGGTCCCACTTGTGCAACAATTTTGAATGTATTGATAGGAACCCATACTTAAGGGTGTGGCCAGCCTCCATAGAGGCTTCGGTAACCATTAGAGAGTGTATGGTCTGATCCTTTTTATAAATATATAGTAATACTGCTAGTGCATGCATAATATTTTACCAGAACAGCAATAAAATACCTCACAGCTACTGTATGTGCAGTACAATGTAACATATGTATAATTCAAGTGTACAGTGTCACGATCCGGGTATCTGGACGCCATTACCTGCCGTTTAGGTGTCTTCTGAGACTGGCCCAGCGTTCCAAATCCGGATCTCATCTGTGTCAACACTCTGCACATCCCTCCTGTCATTCTGAGACACTACCGCAGCGGCGCCATGTTTGAATCCAACATGGCGTCTCCCGTCCTCCGCGGCCTCCGCCGCCGTTACTGTGTTATTGCTGCAGGTTCTCAGAATCATGTATCATGCCTGCCGCGGCCTCTGCTGCCCTCCAAGTGTCTCAGCATATAATTGTCATCTGGCGTCTCCTGTCCTCCGCGGCCGGCGCCGCCATTATCATTATGTTTGCACATTTCATTTCAAACCAGTTTTCCCTCCAGGTTCCAGCATGGGCGCAGCCATGTTGGATTTGATCACATGCTCCAATTCCTCCAATCCACTGTCTCTGGAATCTGCATAATTGCCCAGCCAATGCCTGTATAGCAGCAGGTATAAGTATCCTGTGTCTGGGCCAGATAGATGTCAGTGCTTTGAATGTCATACCTTGTTCCAGTCTCTCTCTCCTGTGATTTGTTTCTCCAGGTTCCAGCTCCTGTCTCCAGCATCCACAAAGAGACCCGCACCTGCTTTCCATCCTGCGGTGCAGCCTGACTCTGCAATCCTCTGTGACTGCTTCAGCTTTCAGCTATTACTTCGTTTGCTTCCAGCTTCCAAGCTTTCAGCTATTAACCCATCTGTTTCCAGCAACCTGCTTCCAACAGAATTCAGCCTCCTTAAAGAGCCGGTGTTCTCCCAGCGGATTTCTACTTACCAGCAGTATCCACTACCACCGGTAACCACTCTTCATTTTATCTGTTTCCACGCACCCTAGCATCTTTCAGTTTTAACTCCGTGTCTCCACCATCTGGCTGGTTCCGTCCAGTGACTCCTACAGTGCATTCCAGTTACCAGCATCATCTCATACACCTACTGGCGTGTTCCTCGGTTGTCTCCACTACTACAGCCTGGCCTGGTAAGGTTATTCTACCCAAGGACTATAACATCCGTTCTGCAACCTACCAGTGCTCTGTTATACCTTTTATGGTTTAGTGATCCAGGAACTGTATTATCTGCCACTGCTAATTCTGACTGTGAACGCTGTTGTGATTATACGGAGTCTATTTAATAAACTTTCATTTGACTTTTAACCTGCTTGTCATGGTCACACCTTCGGGTTTCCTTCCACACTTACATGTCCAGGGGTCTGATTAAACCATCTAAGTTTGATTTCATTTCACCCCCTACAACTGAGGCTTCCTCCCGTCAGCCTAAACCCTCAGTTGTGACAGTAAGCACTGACCATATGAATCCAGCCGGAGACCAGGATCAAGAACTATGCAAGAACTGGCAGCCAGACTCGAACATCAGGAGGCTGCACAAGGTCACATCATCCGCTGTCTCCAGGATCTCTCTACTCGGCTGGATGGGATTCAGACGACCCTCCGTGGACCTGGCACGTCTGGTGCATCCACCACAGTGACTCCAGCTGTAACCCCACCCACCTTGCCCATTTCCATACCACGTCTTCATCTTCCAACGCCAGCAAAATTTGACGGATCTCCAAGGTTCTGCAGGGGATTTCTCAACCAATGCGAAATTGTTATGCACACCAGTGCCTGCAGGAATGTACTGGTGTCAGAACTGTTATGCACTCCAGTGCCTGCAGGAATGTACTGGTGTTTGAACTGTTATGCACACCAGTGTCTGCAGGAATGTACTGGTGTCTGAACGGATAGGTATGCAAAACAAATGAACTCACAGACAGACTGGGGAATATGACATTACGTACACAGAAGGTGATAGGGTAACAAAATACACACAAAGTGAACAGAGAAGCCCAGAGGCTAAGGAACTGGGTGTCTCCCTAGTATTAGTAATGCTCATATGGGAAAAGCAAGATGTTGTGTTTTAATACGTAGAGAACCCGAAATGCTGTTGCTAAGGGCAACAGCAAAACCCTAAAGGGTTACCAACGGGTGTGGCAGTAAACTCCTTGGTCAGAGATGGAATGATAGACACAAGGAGAGTCTCCACAATCCTAATTCTCACTTGCAGTGCACAGGTTCAGCTTACTGCCACTAAACTGACACCTGACACATTGCACAGTGAGACAGGATTTAGGCAGGCAAGTCTTAGAATACAGCCGCAAACTTGCTAAGTTCACAGAGTAGTAAAAGAACCCCTGCAAGCTAAACGACTGACTCCAGTCTTACTGCTAGGTCTGGATTGGCAGAGTGTAGTACCAAATCCCCAGGCCTATTTGCAGTAAGCAACAATAAATACAAAGCTACACAGTACTGGCTAACTTTCAGGAACTGACTAACCAACAAAGATTCAGCAGCATCTGCTTAACCTGAGAAGAGGCCTTATAAAGCAGGTGCTGTCCACGCCCCACTCAGACCTCACAGACTGTGAGCACAAAAACCAGCACCGGATCCCCTGCCGTGCACAGAGCCTGTAACCACTGCACAGCAAAAGACCCGAACCGGAGTATCAGCTGCGCTCAGGTTACTCCGCTAGCACTTGTCTCCCGGTTGCCATGACGACGTGGCAGCACAGGGCAGGAGACCCTAACAGTACCCCCCCTCTGACGAGGGGTCAAAGAACTCCTACCACCGGGTTTATCGGGGAACTGCGAGAAGAAAGAGCGTATCAGTCTGGGGGCATGAAGATCACAACTGCGCACCCACGACCGCTCCTCCGGGCCATACCCCTTCCAGTGCACCAAAAATGACAGCCGACCCCGAACCATCTTGGAGTCAAGAATCCTTTCAACAACAAACTCCCTCTGGCCACGTATCAGAAGAGGGGAAGGTCTTCCACTGGAAGAAGGATTACTAATCGCCCGTTTTAAAAGGGAACAATGAAATGTTTTATTGATACCCAAAGAACGGGGCAGATCTAACTGAAATGCCACCGGATTGATAACCCTGGTGATCTTATAAGGGCCGATGAACCGGGGGCCTAACTTATGAGATGGCTGTCTCAACTTCAAATTCTTGGTAGACAACCAGACGAAGTCTCCTAATTTGAAGCTGCAGGGTCTTTTCCGCTTATTAAAAACCCTTTTGGTCACTAATGACACAGACACAAGGGCTTTCTTCACTTTCCGCCAAATACCTCTAAGGACCGAAACCACAGAGGAACCACCAGGCGTGGAGTCCAGGGGGTCAAAAGAATTGGCCTTAGGATGATGCCCATACACACAAAGGAAGGGAGAGATCCCTGTAGCAGAGTGAGCCGCGTTGTTATAGGCAAACTCCGCCATGGACAGATGAGCAACCCAGTCAGTCTGACACTTGGAGACATAACACCTGAGGAACTGCTCCAAGTACTGGTTCACCCTTTCAGTCTGCCCATTAGACTGCGGATGGTAGCCTGACGACAAGCTGACAGAAATCTGGAGATCGGAACAAAATGCCCTCCAGAATTTGGCCACAAACTGGGATCCGCGGTCAGAGACCACATCAAGTGGCAACCCGTGGAGACGCACAACATGCAGCATAAATAATTCAGACAGGCGTCTGGCCGATGGCAGCCCAACCAGTGGAACGAAGTGCGCCATCTTCGAAAACCTGTCAACGACAACCCAGATGGCTGTCATCCCCGAGGATTTGGGCAAGTCCACCACAAAATCCATTGAAATGTGGGTCCATGGCTTAGATGGGATAGAGAGTGGATGTAATGGGCCAACAGGAACCCCTCTAGGAGTCTTATTTCGGGCACAGATGTCACATGCCCGAACCCACTGATCCACATCCTTAGCCACCGAGGGCCACCACACCGCCCTAGATAGCAACTCCCGAGTTCTGGCAATACCCGGGTGACCTGCCGACTTCTTGGCATGGAATTCCAGGAACACTTGCTGTCTTAACCTAGGAGGCACAAACAAAAGACCTACCGGAAGGTCTGGAGGAGCCTGCTCCTGTGCTCTAAGGACTAATGATAAGAGGTCCTGGGTAATGCCCACTTTAATACATGATGGGGACACAATGGGCAACGGCTCCTCGGTGGTCTCCTGGATTGGAGCAAAACTCAGCGAGAGCGCATCAGCCTTGATGTTTTTTGACCCAGGGCGATATGTTATCAAAAAATTAAAGCGAGCAAAAAACAAAGCCCATCGTGCCTGCCTGGCATTGAGACGCTTCGCTGACTCTAAATATGCCAGATTCTTATGGTCGGTGAGAATTGAGACCACAAACTTAGCCCCCTCAAGCCAGTGTCTCCACTCCTCGAGTGCATCCTTAATAGCCAACAATTCCCGGTTACCCACGTCATAATTCATCGCAGCAGGCGAAAATTTACGGGAAAAGTAAGCACAGGGATGAAGGCAATTATCAGACACTCCCATCTGAGAAAGCACTGCCCCAATACCCATCTCAGAGGCATCCACCTCCACCACAAAAGGACGCTCTGGATCTGGGTGTCGCAGCACCTTGGCCGATACAAATGCCCTTTTGAGACGGGCAAAAGCCGCTTTAGCCTCACAAGACCAGTGAGCAACATCCGCCCCTTTCTTAGTGAGTGCCACCAAGGGCGCCACTATAGACGAAAATCCAGCGATAAATCGTCTATAAAAATTCGCAAAGCCCAGGAAACGCTGAAGCGCCTTCAAACTAGTGGGCTGCACCCAATCCAGGACTGCCTGTACCTTGGAACCCTCCATTTGGAAACCTTCTGGGGAGATAATATATCCTAGAAATGCGATTTGCTGAACTTCAAATTCGCACTTCTCCAGCTTCGCCCCAAGTCGGTGGTCTCTGAGTTTCTGGAGGACTAAGCGTACATGCTTCCGATGTTCCTCCAGGGAATGGGAGAAGATTAGGATGTCATCTAAGTATACAACTAAGAATCTATCCAAATATTCCCTGAGCACATCATTCATGAAATCCTGGAAGACTGCCGGGGCATTACAGAGCCCAAAAGGCATCACCAAATATTCATAATGCCCTGAGTGGGTATTAAAGGCAGTCTTCCATTCATCCCCCTCTCTTATTCGGATTAGATTGTACGCACCGCGTAGGTCAATCTTAGAAAAAATGGTGGCAGTACGAAGCTGGTCAAACAAGACCGAAATGAGAGGCAGTGGGTATGAGTTTTTAATCGTGATACGGTTCAATTCCCTGAAGTCGATGCAGGGTCGCAACGAACCGTCCTTTTTACCCACGAAGAAGAACCCCGACCCAACTGGAGACTGTGAAGGTCTGATAAATCCCTTAGCCAAGTTCTCCTGAATGTACTCTGCCATAGCCTGAGTCTCAGGACGTGACAGGGAGTACAACCTGCTCTTGGGAAGCTTAGCATTTGGCAACAAATCAATGGCACAGTCATAGGGGCGATGGGGAGGTAGTACCTCTGCAACTCTTTTGGAGAACACGTCCGCAAAATCTGCATAACACCCTGGCAATCCTGGCAAACTTAGCTGCGAGAGCCTGACTGGAAGGCTCAAGCAACTCCTGAAACAATCAGTACCCCAACTAAGAATCTCCCCAGAGACCCAGTCAAATTGAGGATTGTGGGCCCTTAACCAGGGTAACCCCAACACCAATGGGGCAAAAGTACAGACAGTCACATAAAAGGACAATTTTTCAGAGTGTGTGGCTCCAATAAACAAAGAAATCTGGCTAGTGCAAGAGGTAATTTTACCTTGGGATAATGGTTCCCCGTTTAACCCACAAATCTCAATTTCCGATGCCAAGGGTACTAAGGGAACAGAGTGTTTCAGGGCGAATTGGCGGTCCATAAAAACCCCGTCGGCCCCACTGTCCACAAAGGCCTCAGTCTTGACAGTTTGACCGAGGATCTTCAAGGTCACCGGAATGATAAAAGTCTTCTTGGGAAATTCTGACTTCTGGCCTGACAGGATATTTCCCATCACCCTCAGGCCCTGAAGTTTTACGGCTTTTCTGGGCATGATACTACCACATGACCTTTATTCCCACAGTACAAACACAACCCCTGCTGTCTCCTCCGCGTCTTCTCACGCGAGGAGAGGCGGGTAGCCCCAATCTGCATAGGCTCCTCGGAAAATTCCTCAGAGTCTGAGGTTCCCTTGGGAAAGAAGGAAACCTCAGTCTCCCTTTCAAGCCTACGCTCTCTCAGCCGTCTATCCACCCGGATGGATAACTGCATGAGCTGATCCAAGCTATCAGGCAAGGGATATTGTACCAGTTGGTCCTTTATCTGGTTAGAAAGACCTCTTCGGTACTGGTGTCTCAGGGCTGGGTCATTCCACTGGGTATCATGGGCCAACCTCCGAAACTCCGTACAGTAAACCTCAACTGGCCTTCGCCCTTGCTTAAGGATCTAAATCTGGGCCTCGGCTGAGGCCGTCTTGTCAGGGTCATCATACAACATGCCCAGTGCCGTAAAAAAAGCATCAACACTTTTAAGCGACGGACAGTCAGGCTGCAACCCATATGCCCAGACCTGTGGGTCTCCTTGTAGCAAGGAAATCACTATGCCCACCCGCTGAATCTCCGACCCAGAAGACTGAGGCCTAAGCCGGAAGTATAGCTTGCAGCTCTCCTTGAAACAAAAGAACTGCGAGCGATCTCCAGAAAAACGATCCGGGAGATTTACTTTCGGCTCCTTAACCCCTGAAGGTGCTGCTGCTGCTGGAGCTCCGCCAGTGGCCTGGGAGGTGTGCATTTTAATGGACAAATCATTAAACTGTCGAGTCAGGACCTGCACCTGATCGACCACCTGTTGCAACTTATTTTGAGGGGTATGCTCCATATTCCCACAAAATTTCAACAGGAGTATTAGGCTGCTGAATATGTTATGCACACCAGTGCCTGCAGGAATGTACTGGTGTCAGAACTGTTATGCACTCCAGTGCCTGCAGGAATGTACTGGTGTTTGAACTGTTATGCACACCACTGCCTGCAGGAATGTACTGGTGTCTGAACGGATAGGTATGCAAAACAAATGAACTCACAGACAGACTGGGGAATATGACATTACGTACACAGAAGGTGATAGGGTAACAAAATACACACAAAGTGAACAGAGAAGCCCAGAGGCTAAGGAACTGGGTGTCTCCCTAGTATTAGTAATGCTCAGATGGGAAAAGCAAGATGTTGTGTTTTAATACGTAGAGAACCCGAAATGCTGTTGCTAAGGGCAACAGCAAAACCCTAAAGGGTTACCAACGGGTGTGGCAGTAAACTCCTTGGTCAGAGATGGAATGATAGACACAAGGAGAGTCTCCACAATCCTAATTCTCACTTGCAGTGCACAGGTTCAGCTTACTGCCACTAAACTGACACCTGACACCTTGCACAGTGAGACAGGATTTAGGCAGGCAAGTCTTAGAATACAGCCGCAAACTTGCTAAGTTCACAGAGTAGTAAAAGAACCCCAGCAAGCTAAACGACTGACTCCAGTCTTACTGCTAAGTCTGGATTGGCAGAGTGTAGTACCAAATCCCCAGGCCTATTTGCAGTAAGCAACAATAAATACAAAGCTACACAGTACTGGCTGACTTTCAGGAACTGACTAACCAACAAAGATTCAGCAGCATCTGCTTAACCTGAGAAGAGGCCTTATAAAGCAGGTGCTGTCCACGCCCCACTCAGACCTCACAGACTGTGAGCACAAAAACCAGCACCGGATCCCCTGCCGTGCACAGAGCCCGTAACCACTGCACAGCAAAAGATCCGAACCGGAGTATCAGCTGCGCTCAGGTTACTCCGCTAGCACTTGTCTCCCGGTTGCCATGACGACGTGGCAGCACAGGGCAGGAGACCCTAACAGAAATCCATTTTGAGCTTCAATCTGGCAACTTCCCCAGTGACCGTACCAAAGTTGCTTATATTATTTCTCTCCTCAGTGGCTCAGCCCTTGATTGGGCATCACCGTTATGGGAGAAGTCTGATCCCCTGCTGTCCTCCTATTCTGACTTTGTAGCATCATTCAGGCGCATCTTCGACGAGCCGGGCCGGGTTTCCTCTGCTTCATCTGAGATTCTCCGTCTACGCCAGGGAACACGTACTGTGGGACAGTATCTTATACAGTTCAAAATCCTGGCATCTGAACTGGCCTGGAACGATGAGGCCCTGTATGCTGCATTCTGGCATGGCTTGTCAGAACGCATTAAAGACGAGTTAGCTACCAGAGACTTGCCTTCTAAGTTGGATGAGCTAATTTCACTATGCACGAAGGTTGATCTACGGTTCAGAGAGAGAGCAACCGAGCGAGGAAGATCATCCGTTCCTAAATCTTCTGCTCCTCCTCCTCGTCAACCATCTCCATCCAAGGATGAGCCTATGCAAATTGGTCGTTCCCGTCTATCTCCCGCTGAGCGCCGAAGACGCCTCTCCGAGTCTCTATGTCTCTACTGTGCAGCTCCGTCGCACACTATCAACGCCTGTCCCAAACGTTCGGGACTCCAGATCCTAGCTCGCCAAGGAGAGGGCCGGCTAGGAGTAATGATCTCCTCTCCATCTCCTCATGATTGTAACCTCCCAGTGTCGCTCCAAATTGCTCAACGTTACAGGAACGTCATTGCCCTCCTTGATTCCGGAGCAGCTGGGAATTTCATAACCGAAGCTTAAGTTAAACGGTGGTCCCTACCCACCGAGAGACTGTCCTCGTCCATCTCTTTGACTGCCGTGGATGGCAGCAAGATTTTTGACGCAGTCATTTCCTTAAGGACTCTTCCAGTTCGTCTGAGAGTGGGAGTTCTTCATTCTGAGTATATTTCTTTTCTAGTGATTCCAAGAGCCACACATCCAGTGGTTTTAGGCCTTCCATGGCTCCGTCTCCACAACCCATCGATTGACTGGACGACTACACAAATACTGGCATGGGGTCCCTCCTGTGCTGAGACTTGTTTAGCCAAAGTTCTTCCTGTTTGTTCTTCCTTCCCCAGGTCATCTGATGTTCCGCCTCCTCCATATCAAGACTTCACGGACGTGTTCAGTAAAGCCTCTGCTGATATCCTTCCTCCTCATAGAGAATGGGACTGCCCAATCGACCTCATTCCAGGGAAGGTTCCACCGCGAGGCCGAACTTATCCGTTGTCTCTGCCTGAGACACACTCCATGGAAGAGTACATCAAAGAGAACCTGGCGAAGGGTTTCATCCGACCATCTTCTTCTCCAGCCGGCGCAGGCTTCTTCTTCGTTAAGAAGAAAGACGGTGGTCTGCGTCCGTGCATCGACTACAGAGGTCTGAACGACATTACCGTCAAGAACCGATACCCTTTACCCCTGATTACCGAGCTCTTTGATAGAGTTAGTGGTGCAACCATTTTCACAAAGCTGGACTTGAGGGGTGCCTACAATCTCATCCGAATCCGTGAGGGTGACGAGTGGAAGACCGCCTTTAACACCCGTGACGGACATTATGAGTACCTCGTCATGCCCTTCGGATTGAGCAACGCTCCAGCAGTCTTCCAGCACTTCGTGAATGAGATCTTCAGGGACATCTTGTACCGCCATGTCGTGGTTTATCTAGATGACATCCTCATCTTTGCTAATAATCTCGAAGATCATCGTTTCTGGGTAAAAGAGGTTCTTTCCCGTCTCCGTGTCAATCACCTCTATTGTAAATTGGAGAAGTGTGTGTTTGAAGTTAAAACCATTCCGTTTCTAGGTTACATTGTGTCCGGTTCCGGACTAGAGATGGATCCTGAGAAACTCCAAGCAATCCAGAATTGGCCTATACCCTTAACCCTCAAAGGGGTCCAGAGGTTCTTAGGGTTCGCCAATTATTATAGAAAATTTATACGAGACTTTTCCACCATTGTAGCGCCTATCACTGCATTAACCAAGAAAGGTGCTAATCCGTCCAAGTGGTCCGAGGAAGCTACGCAGGCCTTTCACCTTCTGAAGCAACGGTTCATCTCTGCACCAGTTCTGAAACAGCCCGACACCAACTCTCCTTTTATCTTAGAGGTAGATGCCTCCTCCGTTGGAGTAGGAGCAGTGTTATCCCAGAGGGCCAAAGATGGACATCTACATCCTTGCAGTTTCTTCTCCCGGAAGTTCTCCCCAGCTGAGCGCAACTATGCCATTGGCGATCAGGAGTTGCTGGCCATCAAGCTCGCTCTGGAGGAGTTGAGATACCTGTTGGAGGGAGCTTCCCACTCAATCACCATACTTACCGACCACAAAAATCTTTTATATCTCAAAGGCGCACAATGTCTGAATCCTCGTCAGGCCAGATGGGCACTTTTCTTCTCTAGGTTTGACTTTAAACTCCAGTTCTGTCCGGGTTCTCAGAATCGTAAGGCCGATGCCCTTTCCCGCTCATTGGAGCAAGAAAATGAGTCCAAGTCTGCAGACATGCATCCTATTATTAATCCGTTGGCATTCTCCACGGTAGGGATGGACTCTACGCCTCCACCAGGGAAAAGTTTTGTTAAGCCAGTTCTAAGGAAGAAGCTCATGCATCGGGCCCATGCTTCCCGTTTTGCTGGACATACAGGCATTCAGAAAACCCTTGAATTTATTTCTAGGTCCTACTGGTGGCCAACTCTGAAGAAGGACGTTATGGAATTTATTGCCTCCTGCCCAAAGTGTGCCCAACACAAAGTCTCCCGCCAGTCGCCTGCAGGGCAACTGGTTCCATTATCTGTTCCCCGTCGACCATGGACCCATTTGTCGATGGACTTTGTTTCCGATCTACCTATCTGCAACAAGTTTAATACCATCTGGGTGGTAGTTGACCGGTTCACCAAGATGGCACATTTCATCCCTCTCACCGGTCTTCCGTCAGCTTCCAAGTTGGCTCAAGTATTTATACAAGAGATCTTCCGACTTCACGGTCTTCCTGAAGAGATCATCTCGGATCGTGGAGTACAATTTGTAGCCAAATTTTGGCGAAGTTTGTGTCAAGCCCTCCAAGTCAAGTTAAAGTTTTCCACGGCTTACCATCCTCAGACCAATGGTCAAACCGAGAGGGTGAATCAGGACTTGGAGGCCTTCCTCCGTATATATGTGTCTTCCTCTCAAGATGACTGGGTTCAACTCCTTCCTTGGGCCGAGTTCAGCCACAACAATCAATACCATTCCTCATCTTCTTCTACACCATTCTTCATTAATTATGGATTCCACCCTAAAGTCCCAGAATTCCAACCGCTTCCCGCAACTTCTGTTCCAGCAGTGGATGTCACCTTGCGTCAGTTTTCAAATAACTGGAGGAACGTCTGCGCAGCCCTGCTTAAAGCCTCATTCAGGTATAAGAAGTTTGCCGATAGGAAGCGTAGAGCGGTTCCTGCTCTCAAGGTGGGTGATCGTGTGTGGTTGTCCACAAAGAATTTGAGGTTGAGAGTTCCCAGCATGAAATTTGCACCTCGCTACATCGGACCCTTCAAGATTGAACAAGTCATCAATCCTGTTGCCTACAGATTACAGTTACCACCCTTCTTGAAAATACCCAGGACATTTCATGTTTCTTTGTTAAACCCGCTGATCCTGAATCGGTTTCATTTCGCACTTCCTCCAGCTCCCAAAGTTCAGACTCAACGGGGAGTCGAGTTCGAGGTGGCCAAGATTTTGGACTCACGTTTCCGTTATGGTCAGTTACAATACCTCATTGACTGGAAGGGCTATGGTCCTGAAGAACGCTCTTGGACCAATGCCTCAGACGTCCATGCTCCTGCCTTGGTCCGAAATTTCCACGCAAAGTTTCCTTTAAAGCCTAAGAAGTGGCCTGGGGCCACTCCTAAAGGGGGGGTGCTGTCACGATCCGGGTATCTGGACGCCATTACCTGCCGTTTAGGTGTCTTCTGAGACTGGCCCAGCGTTCCAAATCCGGATCTCATCTGTGTCAACTCTCTGCACATCCCTCCTGTCATTCTGAGACACTACCACAGCGGCGCCATGTTTGAATCCAACATGGCGTCTCCCGTCCTCCGCGGCCTCCGCCGCCGTTACTGTGTTATTGCTGCAGGTTCTCAGAATCATGTATCATGCCTGCCGCGGCCTCTGCTGCCCTCCAAGTGTCTCAGCATATAATTGTCATCTGGCGTCTCCTGTCCTCCGCGGCCGGCGCCGCCATTATCATTATGTTTGCACATTTCATTTCAAACCAGTTTTCCCTCCAGGTTCCAGCATGGGCGCAGCCATGTTGGATTTGATCACATGCTCCAATTCCTCCAATCCACTGTCTCTGGAATCTGCATAATTGCCCAGCCAATGCCTGCATAGCAGCAGGTATAAGTATCCTGTGTCTGGGCCAGATAGATGTCAGTGCTTTGAATGTCATACCTTGTTCCAGTCTCTCTCTCCTGTGGTTTGTTTCTCCAGGTTCCAGCTCCTGTCTCCAGCATCCACAAAGAGACCCGCACCTGCTTTCCATCCTGCGGTGCAGCCTGACTCTGCAATCCTCTGTGACTGCTTCAGCTTTCAGCTATTACTTCGTTTGCTTCCAGCTTCCAAGCTTTCAGCTATTAACCCATCTGTTTCCAGCAACCTGCTTCCAACAGAATTCAGCCTCCTTAAAGAGCCGGTGTTCTCCCAGCGGATTTCTACTTACCAGCAGTATCCACTACCACCGGTAACCACTCTTCATTTTATCTGTTTCCACGCACCCTAGCATCTTTCAGTTTTAACTCCGTGTCTCCACCATCTGGCTGGTTCCGTCCAGTGACTCCTACAGTGCATTCCAGTTACCAGCATCATCTCATACACCTACTGGCGTGTTCCTCGGTTGTCTCCACTACTACAGCCTGGCCTGGTAAGGTTATTCTACCCAAGGACTATAACATCCATTCTGCAACCTACCAGTGCTCTGTTATACCTTTTATGGTTTAGTGATCCAGGAACTGTATTATCTGCCACTGCTAATTCTGACTGTGAACGCTGTTGTGATTATACGGAGTCTGTTTAATAAACTTTCATTTGACTTTTAACCTGCTTGTCATGGTCACACCTTCGGGTTTCCTTCCACACTTACATGTCCAGGGGTCTGATTAAACCATCTAAGTTTGATTTCATTTCACCCCCTACAACTGAGGCTTCCTCCCGTCAGCCTAAACCCTCAGTTGTGACATACAGTCTGGAACTTAATCCCTAGAGGAGTGGATGGCAGTTTCCCCTGCACCTCTGTGGGCCAAAGTTTATATACTGGTACTATAGAGAAAGAGTAGGGATGTGGCTTAATAGTGTTAGTAGTAATATGAAAGTTTCATGTTCTATAAAACTGTAATTACATAAAAACATAAATCAAATAAAATGAAACACCAAATGGAATCTGTTTTTTAAATGGAAATATAAGTTATTTGATGGTTGCAACATCATATATTATAGCTGTGAAGCTAATTACTTAAGCACTATAAGCCAGTCAGAAATGGCTAGCTAGTGCTGCTCTGTGCCTATGTCTTGGGTTACTTGAATTGCAATTAATGGAATACAGTACACCTTTACTATACTTGTCCTGTGTGTGCCGGCCACTTCCCTGCTCCATTCCACTATTCCCTCCCCCATTCCCACTATTCCCTCCTCCATTCTGCCTTTACCCTCATCCACTCCAAATCTTCCCACTCCCATTCCACCTCTTCCTTCCCTCATTACGCGCATCTTCCTTCCCTCATTACACATCTTCCCTTACCCATTCCACCTCTTCCTTCCCACATTACGCACATCTTCCTTCCCTCATTACACATCTTCCCTTACCCATTCCACCTCTTCCTCACTAGACATCCTAACTCACCCATTCTACCTCTTTCCTCCTCCATTCAACCTCTTCTCTCACCCATTCCTCCTCTTCTCTCCACCATTCCACCTTTTCTCTTCCCATTAAACTTCTTTCCAAATCCATTCCACCTCTTCTTGCACCCATTTCACCTCTTTTCTCACCTACTCCACTTCTTCCATTCCCCATTCCATCACTTTCATCCCTCATTCTACCTCTTCTCTCCCCATTCCACTTCTTTCCTCATCCATTTCACCTCTTCCCTCCCCCATTCCACCTCTTTTCTCCCTCATTCTACCTCTTCTCTCCCCCATTGCACAACTTCCCTCTCCCATTCCACCTCTACCCTCAGCATTGCACTTCTTCCCCCCTCCACTCTGCCTTTTCTCATCCCTATTCTGCCTCTTCCCTACCTCACTCTAATCTACTCTCTTTTCCATTCTTCCTTTTCTCCCACCATTGCACCTCTTTCATCCACCATCATGCTTCTACCCACCAGCATTCTGCCTCTCCCCTCCCCCATTTTACTACTACCCTCCCCATTCTACCTCTTCCCTCCCTCATTTCGCCTCTTCTTACCCTCATTCAAACTACCCCCACCCCATTCCACCTCTACCCTCTCCCACTAAGCTCAACACATACCCTATCCTCTCTTCCCACTCCAATTCTGCCTCTACTATCCTGAATTCCACCTTTTCCCTCAACCACTATGCCTCTTCCCTACCCCCTTACATCTCTTCCCTCCCCCATTCTGTCTCTTCTATCCTCATTTCACTCCCCCCCCCCCTCAAATTTGGCTCTGCTCTCCTTTGTTCCATCTCTCCCTCCCCTATTCTATATCTCCATGCATAAGTAGTCTTTACTATGTTTATTTGGCATAGGTGAATTGTATAACTATAATAAAACCAGACCTTAATTTCCCATGTTAATAAATACTGTCCATTGCATGTTACAGTGTCTTTAGGCCCAAACCATATATTGTAAAGACATTGTTCATATATGCTTATTGTTTGATCTTTCTAGCTATAGAACTGAGAAATATTCTTGACCTGATTAAAAGGTCATAAGTGTTAGTAGTTTATTAGAACATTAGACAGATGAAAGAATTGTAGTGCTGGCTTTTATCTTCCTGTGGGATCTTCACAGGTTGCACAGAAATTGATGTGGAAATGATGTGGTTATGACCACAATAAAAAACAGGGAAGGCTCCTGATATACGCAGATACTTTATTCCTTTACTCGGGTTGTGACAGGAAAGGTTGTAAAACAAATGTAGAATTTTTGCCACATGTGTGTAAATTGGGGAATTTTGGATATTGATGGACAGATAATTCCTTTCTGGAGCAGCGTTAAATGTCAACAGATCTGTCTCCCATAATGTGCATGTCTTGTAATATGCTGTGCACACAGCAGGGTATATTGACTGGCCACATTTTCATTTTTATTCTTAAGGCCCGTACACACTGGCCGATATATCGGCCGTTCTATTGAACGTCCGATATATCGCGGGTCCGTCGGCTGATACGTCTGTGAACTCCGTCATTCACAGACGTATCGCGTCGGCCCCGCAGCACAGCCGACGGCCAATATATCTACCGATATATTGGCGCGTCACTGTGTGTGTACGGCGGTCGTCCGACCGCCCGTACACATGCTGCGGCGCCCGGCAGTGATTGACAGCTGAACTGGGCGGGTGTGTGTACACGCCCGCCCACTTCATGACGCCTCCCCCCGACGGATCGGGCAGTGTGTATGCTCAACACACTGCCCGATCCGTCCATAGATATATCTGCAGATCAATTGATCTGCAGATATATCTACTAGTGTGTACCCACCTTAAGAGTAAAAAGAGTTAGCAAAAACACCACAATTGCATGCATTTGAAAAGTTGCAAAAAACACAATATATATGCAGGTCTGTACCCATAGCATATACTCCTGGTATACTCCCAGGTGTACCGTCAGCCTGATTTGGACTTGTATGCAATGGTTTGCACACAAATCTGATGTTTATGAGGCTGCGCAGTCACAAAACTCATTCTGCACATGTGCAGAATAGGTCTTGCAATATCACTCGCAGCCCCCTGTCTGCCATTGCATGATGGACATTCTGTGGCATTTGGGGGGCAGAGCGGTGGTGGAAACCAGCACCAGTCTTCCAAACTTCCAAACAAGGACCAGTCACCACCGCTTTGTAGGCGCACCAAGCCCAGGGTTTGTGTCATTGGACACAGACTTCCTGGATCCGGCTGTCTGGATCCTATGGCCAATCTGTGTAAACTTCAAATTATGTAGACTGACCAAGGTCTGCTACCATTGTGAGTCACGACTGATGGTCATGATGGTGATCAGATGCTGTGTCCTCAGACGCAGCACTTGGATCTTGACGATACATGCAGGAGGCGTCTGCATTTACATTTTATTTGTATTGGCTGTAGTTGGGATCCCAGTGTTTGAGATCCCAACAGTCAGAATACCGGCACCAGAATCCTGTCAGCTGGAATCTCGAACATGAGTATATCAGGGCAGTTAGGGTTAGGCTGCGGGGGAGGGTTAGGGTTAGGCTGTGGGGAGGGAGGGTTAGGGTTAGGCTGCGGGGAGGGGAGGTTTGTGTTGGACTGTGGGAAGGTAAGGATGGAGGGCTAGATTTAGGGTTCCTTACCTGTCGGGATTTCAAGCAGTCGGGATGCGGTCATCAGTATTCTGACAGCTGGCATCCTTACTGCTAGGAAGCCGACCCTATTACACAGCCACTTTCCTGGTCAGTGCTGCAGCTTAGAGTTAGCAGTCACCACCTATTAGAAGCCAGATACGGCAGCCATTAAAGCAGGGGAGTGGCTTCCCATTGGAAGCGCTCTCTCTGCTATTTGTAGTTCACACTGGCAGTACCATTGAGAGAAAATACCTTCATGCCAGGAATCTGTAAACTTACCGGCGAGCGGTGTTGTGTATGACCGCTGCATTTGTCGGCACAGGGCATTTAGAAGTCTCCCTGCTATATCAGCCTGCCTCCCAGATTCTGAGCGAGTCTGGCAGGCAGATACAGCAGGGAGGCTGCTGATTGCCCTGTGCCGGCGGATGCAGCTGTCATACACTGTACTGACTCCCTGTGCATGTACAGACTCCTGGCAAGAATTGTAGGTACAATTCATTTTTTTTTTCTGTTATCCCACATCCAGCTCTGGTTTGCTAGATTTGGTAAGCGGTGCAGCCCCGTTTGTGTGTAATAATGTATTCATCTCACCAGTTCGGAAAACCTAAATCAGAAATAGGCTTCCCCACCAAAAGTTAGGCACAGTAAACACCTGGACAGGACACTCAGCTTGGCTTTCTATGTGGCAATAAGTCCCAGCCTCTCTCTCAGCTGCTGATCACTGCACAATGGTGTTCCCTCAGCTCGCTTCTCTCCATACCGCCACCTGTCACTCCTCCAACTCATTTTTTTCAAATTGGGGACTATTTACTAAGCTTTGGATGGAGATAAAGTGGATGGAGATAAAGTACCAGCCAATCAGCTCCTGTCATTTTTCAAACCCACCCTGAGACATAGCAGTTAGATGCTGATTGGCTGGTACTTTATCTCCATCCACTCTATCTCCATCGAAGGCTTAGTATATAGACCCCGAATGACACTGGCTTCAGCCCCTTTCCAAAATGTCAACTGTGGGGTATCACAGTGCCCACCATTCTGCCCATTTCCAGAACCTCAAGCACGACCCCGTCCATCAGGTACAAAATGCTCTTCTCTTAATTGATGGTTGTCACTTGTGGTGAAACACCTTCCTCATCAATGAACTAGTGCAACACAGGTGATGGCAATCATAAATTGAGAGGGAAGTCTGGAAGTCTAGGATCAGAGCATTTTGTAGCTGTTGGATGGGGACCAGGGGTCATGTTGTAAGCCAGGATTGTATTTTACTAGGAAGTTAGTGTGATGCAGGAAAGCGACATACTCTTCCCAGAATACATGGTGCTCATCAAAAATATCCACGTTTCCCAGACATTCAGAGTAGGCAAGGATGATTAAGTAAGTGGACAGAAAATAACATGATTATTGGCTATGCTCGATGTATGGAAGGAGCTAAACACCTAGAAAACCTTTATCACATTCTACTTAATGAAAAACTTGAAGAAGTGGCCTCACATATAACTTGTGGCTGTGATGCATCAAGACAACTGCTGCAGTGCCTTATGGATTCCAGTCTAGGCTAAGCTGAGGAGATGACTCATTACACTAATGTGTTCTGTAAACTCAGCCACTCCTCCAGAAACGGTGTCAGTCAAGGTTGATTAATGCTATATATTACACTACACATATATATTGCAATAAGATTCTCAGGAATCAGCAGACACAAGATGACATCAATCTCTTACACTGTCACTGGGGATTAAAAACACAACACAGTTGATATAATCAAGAGATTACAATGCAATCATTTATTACAGTGTTTGGGCTATATGTTCATTTAGTATATTCTGCTTTGTATGTAAATGTAAACGATGTCTCAGTAATATGTACTATTTTCTGTGTCTCCCTATTGCTTTATATAACCAGAAAATTGTGTTTATAGGGTTTGGATTCTCAAGATTGAAACAATGTCTTGTTGTACTTTCTGGGGAGATTGAGTAAATTGTTAAGGTACTTTATGTAGACACTGAAATTGTTTTATTTTAAACACACAGAGATAGACATAACATTAGTATCTTTTTTTTTCTCACATAAGAAATATGTACTTAAAAGAAGACCCCTGAAGCAACCTGTTCCCTCACAACAAAAAACTTTCATAAAAAACAGCCCACTAAGGGGATGATTCAGATCTGATCGGTGCTGTGCGTTTTCGCACGCGCGTTGGACAACAACAAAGGTCAGTGACGGGATGATGCGAAAAATCCAATCGCACAGGCGTTTGCAAGGTAATTGACAGGAGGAAGCCATTTGTGGGTGGCAACTGAGCGTTTACTGGGAGTGTCCGGAAAAACGCAGGCGTGCCCAAGTGTTTTCAGAGAGGGTGTGTGATGTCAGCTCCGACCCCGATCAGCCTGTTCCCATCGCACTGAAGGAGTAAGTCCTGGGCTGCGCACAGACTCCACACAGTGGATTTTTGCAGCTCTGCGCACACATGGGATCGCACACTTGTACTGCGAATTTACACTCCCCCTGGAGGTGATGACTATCTGATCGCAGGACTGTAAAGTTTGCAGCCCAGCGAACAGGTCTGAATCACCCCCTAAGTACGAGCTATAGATACCAATTCATCGAAGCCTAGATTCCCCTTCATTGAGAGCCTCATAAGTTTCTTAAACTGGTCACTGGCTAAGGTGGAAACTCTCAGTTATGCTCATTTATTGCGGTCATTCTTTGTAAGCAAATACGTCATTTTTATATGGATTTTGTATATTACGATTGGATTATGATGGATAAGGAAGGGATGGAAATGAAGATTTTATTTTATTGTATATTTAATAAAGTGGTGAATGAGAGGGGTTCAGTATGTTTGACCACCAAACAGGATGCCTTAAAATTCCAACAGGGGCGAGAGAAGTAAGTTTACCCATCTTCCCTACCCACTAGACCTAACGTCCCATAGCCTAACTCTAACCTCCCTCCTTAGTACCTAACCCTAACCTACCCCCTGTAGTGCCTAACCCAAACCCCCAATCTGCTCAGCCTAACCCTATCCTTCACCCCTTAGTGCCTAACCCTAACCTCCCCCCCATTATGCAGACTAACCCTAACCCCCACCCCACTTGCGCCTAAACTTAACCCCCCCCCCTTCCCCTCCCAGCCCCACTCCGACCATAACCCGCCAGCTATACTTACGGTCGGGATGCCGGCTGTCAGGATTCCAGCATCGGTCTCCTGACACTGTCAGCATTTTGACATCGGCATTCTGACTGCTGGGCATTCCGATAGCCGGCATCTTAACCACAGCCCAATGAGAGTTTGTTCTCTGTTTTAGGGGGAGATGTATCAATAGTTGGAGATAGGTAAAATGGAGATAGATAAAGCACCGACCAATTAGTTTCAAACTGTCATTGTACATGATGTGTTTGAAAAATGACAGGAGCTGATTGGTTTATACTTTTTCTCTCTCCACTTTATCCCTCTCCAAGCTTTGATACATTTCCCCCTTAATTCTATTTTTGTTTATTTTTAAATTGTGTGAGTGTTCTATTCACTTTTACTCTTTTTCCATAATGGCAGGTGCACACTCAGGTATACTGTACTAAGGAAACTGCCAGGGGTCTAAATTTTTGTTAACAACCCTGATTCATAAGGATGCTTGGAGGAGTTCACATATTTTGCAACTTGTCGCTAGTAGCCTCTTTGTTTTATTACCACCCTCCACCCCAGCAGCAGTATTGTGATGACCATCCTGGGACTAGTTTTGTTTATAACAGAGTGTCCTAGTGCTTACAGTCTCATTTAACCAATCCTGTATGGCAACTTGCAAATGTGTGATGCTGTTTGTTCTTGAATATTTGACTATTATTATTTTTGTATATTACACAGCGCACTGTATGTGGGAAGTGATTTGTCTAATGCCGCACGGCGCACGCTATTGGTTACCTACTAGGGATGGTCATTGAAGGCTTGATGGTGCCAACAGTGCTTAGCATCGTCAGCATGAAACCTTTGATGGGAAACAATGGATGGACATCCCTACTCTGTGACAAGACAGGCAACAGGCCAGTCATAGAAGGGGTGGGGATTAGTTGGGCAACAGTGGTGCGGCTAAGCACAAGGTCAGCGGGAGAAGGGCTAAGCGTCCTACCTCCAAACAAAAAACAAAATCATTGCTGCCCCCATGCCATCAATGGCAGAGAACCATTGGATCTCTGACACTGATGACCACTGACCATGGGCGGCAAAACCACTGATGGTTGCTATCCATCTATGGTCGATGGCCAAGCTTATTGTCTACAGAAAATAATGTTTTGACATGCAGCAGACTCCCCTCCAATTTATGTGCCAGGCTGAGAATCTTAAATTACTTTTGAAAAACTTTTTTTGTTCCTCTGATACAGTAGGTTGGCTAATAATTATTACCACTTCTCTATAGAAACAAGAAAATATGTCTGTTTTGACATGTTTAGAATCTGTACAGAAAATGCTGTTCTAAACATTGTAACATTGTGTAAATTCAACGAGTCCAATAATTCCATGACTGCAGATGAATGCTACATGTATAATCTACACCTCATGATTACACAGTATATAACCAGGATGTAGCCTTGTGAGCTGCCGCAGAGGGTTAGTGAAACATCTGGTGTATCTCTCAGACACTCTAATCAGGGGATTACAATACCGTTTTCACATTGAACTGCAATGTTGTAAATATTAGCTTTTTGTTTTGTTCAGAAAACTGATGACACATTGTGAGTGTTCACTTAGAAGTAATTAAATCTTCATTATCAGGATTTTATTTTTAGCATGTAAACAATAAATAACATTATAGCAACAGCAGAAGTTACACGTTTAATGGAAACTAAAGAGTGTATTTCCATGAAGAACAATGTGTCAGACATTTTATTATTACTCTGTCCTGGTGGAATCTGAGGGGTGGGGATAGGTTGAAGTGTGAAGATCTCTGCCAGGGACCCCATTTATTTAAAAAGTTTATCTTCTTGCAGCTCCCAAACCAACGAAATTTTATTCCAAACAGCGCCTAACTTCTAAGAGCTGAGTATCTGTACTCCTCCTGTTTGGTGTTTTTGCCAGAATTATATTTAAAAGAAAGACATACTGTACAAAGGAAAAGATTGGGTCCAAAATCCCAATAGTCACAATCCCGACAGACAGGACACAGACAGCAGTGTCCCGACGGTCAAAATCCAGATGGAACGTAATAAGTATTTTAAACCTATCTCTAACCCACCCCTCTGGCAGTCTAACCCAATATGTCCCTTCCTAACCCTCTCCCCTCCCAAAACCTCACCCCACCCACAGTCTAAACCTAACCTCTCTCACTCCCACAGTCTAACAATAACCCTCCCCCCTAGTGCATAACCCTATCCCCAGTACTTACCACTAGGATTCTGCTGACAGTATTTTATATATATTAGATATTAGATATATAATATATGTACTTTTAGAACAAATACTGGATAGTGAGGTTTATCTGCCTATCTTATCACCCAATACTTCTTCTGTCTTCTATTGAAAACTATTTGTAGGGAACTCTAGTCTCCAGATTCTCTGAAATGATCTACAGTATCTATCTATATTGCAGATCCCAGGAAAAATCTAAAAGGAGAAATAATGTGCATGATTTTTTTATATGAAAATCTCAGGAGTATGTCATCTGTACATTGTGTAATCTTACCTTCCCGAGCCACCACTTAGATGACTCTAAAATTACAGTTTTAATCCAAAGACAATGAGAACAGGTATGAAATGGAACATCCTTGTCGGATGGGGATCCAGTTAGGATCCCGGTGGTCGGAATCACGGCAGTCAAAATACTGATGCCGAATCCCAACACTGCTTGGAATACCGGCGCAAGGACCACAATCCTGGTGCCAGGATCCGAACTGCCCATATCCCGAATGAGGGTTTGCCAGGGCTGCGGATAGGTAAGTCGAAGGGGGAGGGTTAGGCTCTGGGAGAGAGAGGGTTAGGGTTGGGCTGTGGGGAGGGGAGGTTAGGTTTAGCCACCCTCGGGAAGGGTTAGGTTGCGGGGGGAGGGAGGGTTAGGTTTAGGCTGCTGGAAGAGGGGGTTAGGTTTAGGCACCACCGTGAAGGGTTAGGGTTAGGCTGCAAGGGGGAAACAGTGAGGTTTAAGCTACGGAAAGGGTTAGGGGGGCATTGGGGGAAGGTAAGTATACTTATCTAGCACCTCTTTGGATTCTCACCATCTGGATGCCGTGGTCGATCTTCTGACTGCCAGCATATTATACCCAACCCGTCGGATGGACTTCTGACTTAGAATTAAGTAGGATCCTCTTAGCTTTACTCTAAATCACAGTGTAAAAATAAAACTGGACAGTAAATGTGTGCTATATGCAAAGCAGACGGTTTTCTCCAAATACATAAAATATGGCATTTGCAGACCACCATAGCTGGATTTTCTACTAACTATGCAGGAGGCTTAAACTGTATACCAGTGGCATGCGGTGAGGTCAGTGGCTGGTGAGGCACTACAGCCATAATGCCCGCCGAATCCTGCCGATGACCCCTACTGCCGCCGAGCCAATGCCCGCTACTGCCCGAGCCGGCTTACAAACTCGCCCAAAATCAACTGACCCAGCCCTCCGCCACTAATTTGCATCTCACTCCGATGCCGCCAATGCCCGCTGCCTGCCTGCTCATCATACTTGTGATATATTGTACATTTTTATAGAAAAAAAAATAGTGTTTGGGACTGGGAAGGGAGTGGGAGGAGGACATGAATGCAATTCTGTGGTCCAGGGCTTCCATTAAGTTAATGGAGAAGGGTCTGAATGGGTTAAAAAATGTTAAAAAGAATTGCGTGAGGTCCCCCCTCCTAAGTATAACCAGCCTCGGGCTCTTTGAGCCGGTCCTGGTTGTTTAAATACTGGGGAAAAAATTGAAAAGGGGTTCCCCGTATTTAGACAACCAGCACCGGGCTCTTAGTCCGGTCCTGGTTCCAAAAATACGAGGGACAAAAGACGTAGGGGTCCCCCGTATTTTTAAAACCAGCACCGGGCTCCACTAGCCAGGGACATAATGCCACAGCCGTGGGACAACTAGTCACCCCTGGCCGGGGTTCCCTGGAGAAGTAGGGACCCCTTAGATGAAGGTACCCCCCCCCCTCCAGGCACCCAAGGGCCAGAGGTGAAGCCCGAGGCTGTCCCCAGCACCCCTGAGCGGTGGGTGCCGGGCTGATAGCCATAAGAGTGTTAAAAAAAATAAGAATTTACTTACCGATAATTCTATTTCTCATAGTCCGTAGTGGATGCTGGGGACTCCGTAAGGACCATGGGGAATAGCGGCTCCGCAGGAGACTGGGCACATCTAAAGAAAGCTTTAGGACTATCTGGTGTGCACTGGCTCCTCCCCCTATGACCCTCCTCCAAGCCTCAGTTAGGATACTGTGCCCGGATGAGCGTACACAATAAGGAAGGATTTTGAATCCCGGGTAAGACTCATACCAGCCACCCAATCACACCGTATAACCTGTGATCTGAACCGAGTTAACAGCATGATAACAGAGGAGCCTCTGAAAGATGGCTCACAACAATAATAACCCGATTTTTGTAACAATAACTATGTACAAGTATTGCAGACAATCCGCACTTGGGATGGGCGCCCAGCATCCACTACGGACTATGAGAAATAGAATTATCGGTAAGTAAATTCTTATTTTCTCTAACGTCCTAAGTGGATGCTGGGGACTCCGTAAGGACCATGGGGATTATACCAAAGCTCCCAAACGGGCGGGAGAGTGCGGATGACTCTGCAGCACCCATGAGAGAACTCCAGGTCCTCCTCAGCCAGGATATCAATTTTGTATAATTTTACAAACGTATTTGCTCCTGACCAAGTAGCTGCTCGGCAAAGTTGTAAAGCCGAGACCCCTCGGGCAGCCGCCCGAGATGAGCCCACCTTCCTTGTGGAGTGGGCATTTACAGATTTTTGGCTGTGGCAGGCCTGCCACAGAATGTGCAAGCTGAATTGTACTACAAATCCAACGAGCAATAGTCTGCTTAGAAGCAGGAGCACCCAGCTTGTTGGGTGCATACAGGATAAACAGCGAGTCAGATTTCCTGACTCCAGCCCTCCTGGAAACATATATTTTCAGGGCCCTGACAACGTCTAGCAACTTGGAGTCCTCCAAGTCCCTAGTAGCCGCAGGCACCACAAATAGGTTGGTTCAGGTGAAACGCTGAAACCACCTTAGGGAGAAACTGAGGACGAGTCCTCAATTCCGCCCTGTCCGAATGGAACATCAGATAAGGGCTTTTTCAGGATAAAGCCGCCAATTCTGACACGCGCCTGGCCCAGGCCAGGGCCAACAGCATGACCACTTTCCATGTGAGATATTTTAACTCCACAGATTTAAGTGGTTCAAACCAATGTGACTTTTGGAACCCAAAACTACATTGAGATCCCAAAGTGCCACTGGAGGCACAAAAGGAGGCTGTATATGCAGTACCCCTTTTACAAACGTCTGAACTTCAGGGACTGAAGCTAGTTCTTTTTGGAAGAAAATTGACAGGGCCGAAATTTGAACCTTAATGGACCCCAATTTCAGGCCCATAGACACTCCTGTTTGCAGGAAATGTAGGAATCGACCCAGTTGAATTTCCACCGTCGGGCCTTACTGGCCTCGCACCACGCAACATATTTTCGCCAATTGCGGTGATAATGTTTTTGCGGTTACATCCTTCCTGGCTTTGATCAGGATAGGGATGACTATATCCGGAATGCCTTTTTTCCTTCAGGATCCGGCGTTCAACCGCCATGCCATCAAACGCAGCCGCGGTAAGTCTTGGAACAGACAGGGTCCTTGCTGGAGCAGGTCCCTTCTTAGAGGTAGAGGCCACGGATCCTCCGTGAGCATCTCTTGAAGTTCCGGTTACCAAATCCTTCTTGGCCAATCCGGAGCCACGAATATAGTGCTTACTCCTCTCCATCTTATCAATCTCAGTACCTTGGGTATGAGAGGCAGAGGAGGGAACACATACCCTGACTGGTACACCCACGGTGTTACCAGAGCGTCTACAGCTATTGCCTGAGGGTCCCTGGACCTGGCGCAATACCTGTCGAGTTTTTCCCAACGGTTTATAATCATGTGGAAGACTTCTGGGTGAAGTCCCCACTCTCCTGGGTGGAGGTCGTGCTGAGGAAGTCTGCTTCCCAGTTGTCCACTCCCAGAATGAATATTGCTGACAGTGCTATCACATGATTTTCCGCCCAGCGAAGAATCCTTGCAGCTTCTGCCATTGCCCTCCTGCTTCTTGTGCCACCCTGTCTGTTTACGTGGGTGACTGCCGTGATGTTGTCCGACTGGATCAACACCGGCTGACCTTGAAGCAGAGGTCTTGCTAAGCTTAGAGCATTGTAAATGTCCCTTAGCTTCAGGATATTTATGTGAAGTGATGTCTCCAGGCTTGACCATAAGTCCTGGATATTCCTTCCCTGTGTGACTGCTCCCCAGCCTCGCAGGCTGGCATCCGTGGTTACCAGGACCCAGTCCTGAATGCCGAATCTGCGGCCCTCTAGAAGATGAGCACTCTGCAACCACCACAGGAGGGACACCCTTGTCCTTGGTGACAGGGTTATCCGCTGATGCATCTGAAGATGCGACCCGGACCATTTGTCCAGCAGGTCCCACTGGAAAGTTCTTGCGTGGAATCTGCCGAATGGGATTGCTTCGTAGGAAGCCACCATTTTACCCAGAACCCTTGTGCATTGATACACTGAGACTTGGCTCGGTTTTAGGAGGTTCCTGACTAGCTCGGATAACTCCCTGGCTTTCTCCTCCGGGAGAAACACCTTTTTCTGGACTGTGTCCAGGATCATCCCTAGGAACAGAAGACAAGTCGTCGGAACCAGCTGCGATTTTGGAATATTGAGAATCCAACCGTGCTGCAGCAACACTACCTGAGATAGTGCTACACCGACCTCCAACTGTTCCCTGGATCTTACCCTTATCAGGGAATCGTCCAAGTAAGGGATAACTAAAATTCCCTTCCTTTGAAGGAATATCATCATTTCGGCCATTACCTTGGTAAAGACCCGGGGTGCCGTGGACCATCCATATGGCAGCGTCTGAACTGATAGTGACAGTTCTGTACCATAAACCTGAAGTACCCTTGGTGAGAAGGGTAAATTTTGACATGAAGGTAAGCATCCTTGATGTCCCGAGACATCATGTAGTCCCCTTCTTCCAGGTTCGCAATCACTGCTCTGAGTGACTCAATCTTGAATTTGAACCTCTGTATGTAAGTGTTCAAAGATTTTAGATTTAGAATCGGTCTCACCGAGCCGTCCGGCTTCGGTACCACAACAGTGTGGAATAATACCCCGTTCCCTGTTGCAGGAGGGGTATCTTGATTATCACCTGCTGGGAATACAGCTTGTGAATGGCTTCCAAAACTGTCTCCCTGTCAGAAGGAGACATCGGTAAAGCCGACTTTAGGAAACGGCGAGGGGGAGACGTCTCGAATTCTAATTTGTACCCCTGAGATATCACCTGAAGGATCCAGGGGTCTACTTGCGAGTGAGCCCACTGCGCGCTGAAATTCATTGAGACGGGCCCCCCACCGTGCCTGATTCTGCTTGTAAAGCCCCAGCGTATACTGAGGGCTTGGCAGAGGCGGGAGAGGGTTTCTGTTCCTGGGAACTGGCTGATTTCTGCAGCCTTTTTCCTCTCCCTCTGTCACGGGGCAGAAATGAGGAACCTTTTGCCCGCTTATCCACGAAAAGACTGCGCCTGATAATACGGCGTCTTCTCATGTTGAGAGGCGACCTGGGGTACAAACGTGGATTTCCCAGCTGTTGCCGTGGCCACCAGGTCTGAAAGACCTACCCCAAATAACTCCTCCCCTTAATAAGGCAATACTTCCAAATGCCGTTTGGAATACGCATCACCTGACCACTGACGTGTCCATAACCCTCTACTGGTAGAAATGGACAACGCACTTAGACTTGATGCCAGTCGGCAAATATTCCGCTGTGCATCACGCATATATAGAAATGCATCTTTCAAATGCTCTATAGGCAAAAATATACTGTCCCTATCTAGGGTATCAATATTTTCAGTCAGGGAATCCGACCACGCCAACCCAGCACTGCACATCCAGGCTGAGGCGATTGCTGGTCGCAGTATAACACCAGTATGTGTGTAAATACATTTTAGGATACCCTCCTGCTTTCTATCAGCAGGATCCTTAAGGGCGGCCATCTCAGGAGAGGATAGAGCCCTTACAAGCGTGTGAGCGCTTTATCCACCCTAGGGGGTGTTTCCCAACGCACCCTAACCTCTGGCGGGAAAGGATATAATGCCAATAACATTTTAGAAATTATCAGTTGTTATCGGGGGAAACCCACGCATCATCACACACCTCATTTAATTTCTCAGATTCAGGAAAACTACAGGTAGTTTTTCCTCACCGAACATAATACCCCTTTTTTGGTGGTACTCGTATTATCAGAAATGTGTAAAACATTTTTTATTGCCTCAATCATGTAACGTGTGGCCCTACTGGAAGTCACATTGGTCTCTTCACCGTCGACACTGGAGTCAGTATCCGTGTCGGCGTCTATATCTGCCATCTGAGGTAACGGGCGCTTTAGAGCCCCTGACGGCCTATGAGACGTCTGGACAGGCACAAGCTGAGTAGCCGGCTGTCTCATGTCAACCACTGTCTTTTATACAGAGCTGACACTGTCACGTAATTTCTTCCAACAGTTCATCCACTCAGGTGTCGACCCCCTAGGGGGTGACATCACTATTACAGGCAATCTGCTCCGTCTCCACATCATTTTTCTCCTCATACATGTCGACACAAAAGTACCGACATACAGCACACACACAGGGAATGCTCTGATAGAGGACAGGACCCCACTAGCCCTTTGGGGAGACAGAGGGAGAGTTTGCCAGCACACACCAGAGCGCTATATATATACAGGGATAACCTTATATAAGTGTTTTTCCCCTTATAGCTGCTGTATAGTTAATACTGCGCCTAATTTGTGCCCCCCTCTCTTTTTTAACCCTTTCTGTAGTGTAGTGACTGCAGGGGAGAGCCAGGGAGCTTCCCTCCAACGGAGCTGTGAGGGAAAATGGCGCCAGTGTGCTGAGGAGATAGGCTCCGCCCCCTTATCGGCGGCCTTATCTCCCGTTTTTTTTATGTATTTTGGCAGGGGTTAAATGCATCCATATAGCCCAGGAGCTATATGTGATGCATTTTTTGCCATCCAAGGTGTTTATTATTGCGTCTCAGGGCGCCCCCCCCAGCGCCCTGCACCCTCAGTGACCGGAGTGTGAAGTGTGCTGAGAGCAATGGCGCATAGCTGCAGTGCTGTGCGCTACCTTGTTGAAGACAGTCTTCTGCCGCCGATTTTCCGGACCTCTTCTGCCTTCTGGCTCTGTAAGGGGGCCGGCGGCGCGGCTCTGGGACCCATCCAAGCTGGGCCTGTGATCGTCCCTCTGGAGCTAATGTCCAGTAGCCTAAGAAGCCCAATCCACTCTGCACGCAGGTGAGTTCGCTTCTTCTCCCCTTAGTCCCTCGATGCAGTGAGCCTGTTGCCAGCAGGTCTCACTGAAAATAAAAAACCTAAACTAAAACTTTCACTAAGAAGCTCAGGAGAGCCCCTAGTGTGCACCCTTCTCGTTCGGGCACAGAGATCTAACTGAGGCTTGGAGGAGGGTCATAGGGAGAGGAGCCAGTGCACACCAGATAGTCCTAAAGCTTTCTTTAGATGTGCCCAGTCTCCTGCGGAGCCGCTATTCCCCATGGTCCTTACGGAGTCCCCAGCATCCACTTAGGACGTTAGAGAAAGAGTATTGTTTTTTTTTGTGGAACTACAAGGCCCAGCAAGCCTCCCCCACTTGCTGGTACTTGGAGAACCTCAAGTACTAGCATGCGGGGAAATAATGGGCCCGCTGGTACCTGTAGTTCTACAACAACAAAAAATACCCAAATAAAAACACAACTCACACACCGTGACAGTAAAAATGTATTATATCACACTAACACACTCACACATACTTACCTACATCCCACGCCGGTCACGTCCACTTGTCCAGTAGAAACCAATAGGGCTGATACCTGTAAAAATGAGAGATAGATTACTTACCTACATCCCACGCCGGTCACGTCCACTTGTCCAGTAGAATCCAATAGGGCCGGTACCTGTAAACATGAACATTAAACTTCAATCCACAGGTGGTGGGGGAAAGAGAGAGAGAGAGAGAGCAATCCACAGGTGGGGGGGAAGGAGAGAGAGAGCGAGCAATCCACAGGTGGGGGTGGGAGGAAAGAGAGAAAGAGAGAGCGAGCAATCCACAGGTGGGGGGGAGAGAGAGAGAGAGCAATCCACAGGTGGGGGGGGGGAGAGAGAGAGAGAGAGAGACAGAGCAATCCACAGGTGGTGGGGGGAGAGAGAGAGAGAGAGAGAGACTCTCTGACTAACCTGCTGCTGGCTGTGAGCGGGAGATGGTCGGGGGACAGCCGCAAAACCGCTGCTCCTGTCAGTGGGATGGGAGAGCCGCACACCGCGGGTGCTGTCAGCGGGAGGAGGACGGGGGGAGAGCCGCACACTGCGCAGTGGGAGGAGGACGGGGGGAGAGCCGCACACTGCGCAGCGGGAGGAGGACGGGGGGAGAGCCGCACACTGCGCAGCGGGAGGAGGACGGGGGGAGAGCCGCACACCGCGGCTGCTGTCAGCGGGAGGAGGACGAGGGGAGAGCCGCACACTGCGCAGCGGAAGGAGGACTGGGGGAGAGCCGCACACTGCGCAGTGGGAGGAGGACGGGGGGGAGAACCGCACACTGCGCAGCGGGAGGAGGACGGGGGGAGAGCCGCACACTGCGCAGCGGGAGGAGGACGGGGGGAGAGCCGCACACTGCGCAGTGGGAGGAGGACGGGGGGGAGAACCGCACACTGCGCAGCGGGAGGAGGACGGGGGGAGAGCCGCACACTGCGCAGCGGGAGGAGGACGGGGGGAGAGCCGCACACTGCGCAGTGGGAGGAGGACGGGGGGGAGAACCGCACACTGCGCAGCGGGAGGAGGACGGGGGGAGAGCCGCACACTGCGCAGCGGGAGGAGGACGGGGGGAGAGCCGCACACCGCGGCTGCTGTCAGCGGGAGGAGGACGAGGGGAGAGCCGCACACTGTGCAGCGGGAGGAGGACGGGGGAGAGCCGCACACTGCGCAGCGGGAGGAGGACGGGGGGGAGAGCCGCACACTGCGCAGCGGGAGGACGGGGGAAGATCCGCACACGCTGCTGTCAGCGCTCAGCGGAGGGCAGAGGAGATGGGGGGGGGGAGCCACACACCGAGGCTGCTGTCAGCGGGAGGAGGACGGGGGGGGGGAGCCGGACACACTGCAGGGCCATCCCGGCTACCTCCTACGACACTCACCGCCGGGACCCGCCGCGTCTGGGTGATTGGACAAGCGGATCCAGCACTGGATCCGCTGTCCAATCACAAGTGCCTCGCTGACATGGGAGTGGTGTCCCTGTCAGCGAGGCACTTTTTTCAGTGCCGCTTTTAGGAGTTTTTTTGAATGGGCTTTTAAAGCCCAGTGCTTGGCCCCGCCCCCTGCTCTGTCCTGTCTGCATTGTGTTTGGGAGGCACTGCTATCAGTGCCTCCCAAACACATTTAAGCACAGGAAATTATTAGAATTAAATAAAGAACGTACTTATGTTATGACACAGAATATGTGTCATAAGTATCTTCTTTATATTATTTTAATAATCACAGGGGAGGCACTGCCTCCCCTGACTGCACGTCCCTGCTGTATACATGCAAAATAAATCAACTTGGAGATATGGCTGGTGTAGATGACAGGAAATGAGATCAAAGGCATGAAGATGCATGATGAGGTTAGCATCCAAGTCATGGGCATTCAGAACATATTGCATAGTTGTAAAAGAAAAAAAAGAAAAAGAAAGTGATAGCAGTAGAGCTTCTTCCTCATACATACCCATCTGGCCTCTATGCACAATACAAGGTAATATATGCCTTAGCATTTCACATAATATGTGTGTAAAAGTGTTATATTCTGTGTACAGTAAGGCTATTAGCCTATGTGAGGCTGGAAAATTTATTATTATTATTTATATTGTTGTTATAGTAGCACTAATATATGCAGCGCTATACAGTATAGAGCATATATATTAGAGATGAGCGCCTGAAATTTTTCGGGTTTTGTGTTTTGGTTTTGGGTTCGGTTCCGCGGCCGTGTTTTGGGTTCGAACGCGTTTTGGCAAAACCTCACCGAATTTTTTTTGTCGGATTCGGGTGTGTTTTGGATTCGGGTGTTTTTTTCCAAAAACACTAAAAAACAGCTTAAATCATAGAATTTGGGGGTCATTTTGATCCCAAAGTATTATTAACCTCAAAAACCATAATTTACACTCATTTTCAGTCTATTCTGAATACCTCACACCTCACAATATTATTTTTAGTCCTAAAATTTGCACCGAGGTCGCTGTGTGAGTAAGATAAGCGACCCTAGTGGCCGACACAAACACCGGGCCCATCTAGGAGTGGCACTGCAGTGTCACGCAGGATGTCCCTTCCAAAAAACCCTCCCCAAACAGCACATGACGCAAAGAAAAAAAGAGGCGCAATGAGGTAGCTGTGTGAGTAAGATTAGCGACCCTAGTGGCCGACACAAACACCGGGCCCATCTAGGAGTGGCACTGCAGTGTCACGCAGGATGGCCCTTCCAAAAAACCCTCCCCAAACAGCACATGACGCAAAGAAAAAAAGAGGCGCAATGAGGTAGCTGTGTGAGTAAGATTAGCGACCCTAGTGGCCGACACAAACACCGGGCCCATCTAGGAGTGGCACTGCAGTGTCACGCAGGATGTCCCTTCCAAAAAACCCTCCCCAAACAGCACATGACGCAAAGAAAAAAAGAGGCGCAATGAGGTAGCTGACTGTGTGAGTAAGATTAGCGACCCTAGTGGCCGACACAAACACCGGGCCCATCTAGGAGTGGCACTGCAGTGTCACGCAGGATGTCCTTCCAAAAAACCCTCCCCAAACAGCACATGACGCAAAGAAAAAAAGAGGCGCAATGAGGTAGCTGTGTGAGTAAGATTAGCGACCCTAGTGGCCGACACAAACACCGGGCCCATCTAGGAGTGGCACTGCAGTGTCACGCAGGATGGCCCTTCCAAAAAACCCTCCCCAAACAGCACATGACGCAAAGAAAAAAAGAGGCGCAATGAGGTAGCTGTGTGAGTAAGATTAGCGACCCTAGTGGCCGACACAAACACCGGGCCCATCTAGGAGTGGCACTGCAGTGTCACGCAGGATGTCCCTTCCAAAAAACCCTCCCCAAACAGCACATGACGCAAAGAAAAAAAGAGGCGCAATGAGGTAGCTGACTGTGTGAGTAAGATTAGCGACCCTAGTGGCCGACACAAACACCGGGCCCATCTAGGAGTGGCACTGCAGTGTCACGCAGGATGTCCCTTCCAAAAAACCCTCCCCAATCAGCACATGATGCAAAGAAAAAGAAAAGAAAAAAGAGGTGCAAGATGGAATTGTCCTTGGGCCCTCCCACCCACCCTTATGTTGTATAAACAAAACAGGACATGCACACTTTAACCAACCCATCATTTCAGTGACAGGGTCTGCCACACGACTGTGACTGATATGACGGGTTGGTTTGGACCCCCCCCAAAAAAGAAGCAATTAATCTCTCCTTGCACAAACTGGCTCTACAGAGGCAAGATGTCCACCTCATCTTCACCCTCCGATATATCACCGTGTACATCCCCCTCCTCACAGATTATCAATTCGTCCCCACTGGAATCCACCATCTCAGCTCCCTGTGTACTTTGTGGAGGCAATTGCTGCTTGTCAATGTCTCCGCGGAGGAATTGATTATAATTCATTTTAATGAACATCATCTTCTCCACATTTTCTGGATGTAACCTCGTACGCCGATTGCTGACAAGGTGAGCGGCGGCACTAAACACTCTTTCGGAGTACACACTTGTGGGAGGGCAACTTAGATAGAATAAAGCCAGTTTGTGCAAGGGCCTCCAAATTGCCTCTTTTTCCTGCCAGTATAAGTACGGACTGTGTGACGTGCCTACTTGGATGCGGTCACTCATATAATCCTCCACCATTCTATCAATGTTGAGAGAATCATATGCAGTGACAGTAGACGACATGTCCGTAATCGTTGTCAGGTCCTTCAGTCCGGACCAGATGTCAGCATCAGCAGTCGCTCCAGACTGCCCTGCATCACCGCCAGCGGGTGGGCTCGGAATTCTGAGCCTTTTCCTCGCACCCCCAGTTGCGGGAGAATGTGAAGGAGGAGATGTTGACAGGTCGCGTTCCGCTTGACTTGACAATTTTGTCACCAGCAGGTCTTTCAACCCCAGCAGACCTGTGTCTGCCGGAAAGAGAGATCCAAGGTAGGCTTTAAATCTAGGATCGAGCACGGTGGCCAAAATGTAGTGCTCTGATTTCAACAGATTGACCACCCGTGAATCCTTGTTAAGCGAATTAAGGGCTGCATCCACAAGTCCCACATGCCTAGCGGAATCGCTCCGTGTTAGCTCCTCCTTCAATGCCTCCAGCTTCTTCTGCAAAAGCCTGATGAGGGGAATGACCTGACTCAGGCTGGCAGTGTCTGAACTGACTTCACGTGTGGCAAGTTCAAAGGGCATCAGAACCTTGCACAACGTTGAAATCATTCTCCACTGCACTTGAGACAGGTGCATTCCACCTACTATATCGTGCTCAATTGTATAGGCTTGAATGGCCTTTTGCTGCTCCTCCAACCTCTGAAGCATATAGAGGGTTGAATTCCACCTCGTTACCACTTCTTGCTTCAGATGATGGCAGGGCAGGTTCAGTAGTTTTTGGTGGTGCTCCAGTCTTCTGTACGTGGTGCCTGTACGCCGAAAGTGTCCCGCAATTTTTCTGGCCACCGACAGCATCTCTTGCACGCCCCTGTCGTTTTTAAAAAAATTCTGCACCACCAAATTCAAGGTATGTGCAAAACATGGGACGTGCTGGAATTTGCCCATATTTAATGCACACACAATATTGCTGGCGTTGTCCGATGCCACAAATCCACAGGAGAGTCCAATTGGGGTAAGCCATTCCGCGATGATCTTCCTCAGTTGCCGTAAGAGGTTTTCAGCTGTGTGCGTATTCTGGAAAGCGGTGATACAAAGCGTAGCCTGCCTAGGAAAGAGTTGGCGTTTGCGAGATGCTGCTACTGGTGCCGCCGCTGCTGTTCTTGCGGCGGGAGTCCATACATCTACCCAGTGGGCTGTCACAGTCATATAGTCCTGACCCTGCCCTGCTCCACTTGTCCACATGTCCGTGGTTAAGTGGACATTGGGTACAACTGCATTTTTTAGGAGACTGGTGAGTCTTTTTCTGACGTCCGTGTACATTCTCGGTATCGCCTGCCTAGAGAAGTGGAACCTAGATGGTATTTGGTAACGGGGGCACACTGCCTCAATAAATTGTCTAGTTCCCTGTGAACTAACGGCGGATACCGGACGCACGTCTAACACCAACATAGTTGTCAAGGACTCAGTTATCCACTTTGCAGTAGGATGACTGCTGTGATATTTCATCTTCCTCGCAAAGGACTGTTGAACAGTCAATTGCTTACTGGAAGTAGTACAAGTGGGCTTACGACTTCCCCTCTGGGATGACCATCGACTCCCAGCGGCAACAACAGCAGCGCCAGCAGCAGTAGGCGTTACACGCAAGGATGCATCGGAGGAATCCCAGGCAGGAGAGGACTCGTCAGACTTGCCAGTGACATGGCCTGCAGGACTATTGGCATTCCTGGGGAAGGAGGAAATTGACACTGAGGGAGTTGGTGGGGTGGTTTGCGTGAGCTTGGTTACAAGAGGAAGGGATTTACTGGTCAGTGGACTGCTTCCGCTGTCACCCAAAGTTTTTGAACTTGTCACTGACTTATTATGAATGCGCTGCAGGTGACGTATAAGGGAGGATGTTCCGAGGTGGTTAACGTCCTTACCCCTACTTATTACAGCTTGACAAAGGGAACACACGGCTTGACACCTGTTGTCCGCATTTCTGGTGAAATACCTCCACACCGAAGAGCTGATTTTTTTGGTATTTTCACCTGGCATGTCAACGGCCATATTCCTCCCACGGACAACAGGTGTCTCCCCGGGTGCCTGACTTAAACAAACCACCTCACCATCAGAATCCTCCTGGTCAATTTCCTCCCCAGCGCCAGCAACACCCATATCCTCCTCATCCTGGTGTACTTCAACACTGACATCTTCAATCTGACTATCAGGAACTGGACTGCGGGTGCTCCTTCCAGCACTTGCAGGGGGCGTGCAAATGGTGGAAGGCGCATGCTCTTCACGTCCAGTGTTGGGAAGGTCAGGCATCGCAACCGACACAATTGGACTCTCCTTGTGGATTTGGGATTTCAAAGAACGCACAGTTCTTTGCGGTGCTTTTGCCAGCTTGAGTCTTTTCAGTTTTCTAGCGAGAGGCTGAGTGCTTCCATCCTCATGTGAAGCTGAACCACTAGCCATGAACATAGCCAGGGCCTCAGCCGTTCCTTGCCACTCCGTGTGGTAAATGGCATATTGGCAAGTTTACGCTTCTCCTCCGACAATTTTATTTTAGGTTTTGGAGTCCTTTTTTTACTGATATTTGGTGTTTTGGTTTTGACATGCTCTGTACTATGCCATTGGGCATCGGCCTTGGCAGACGACGTTGCTGGCATTTCATCGTCTCGGCCATGACTAGTGGCAGCAGCTTCAGCACGAGGTGGAAGTGGATCTTGATCTTTCCCTAATTTTGGAACCTCAACATTTTTGTTCTCCATATTTTAATAGGCACAACTAAAAGGCACCTCAGGTAAACAATGGAGATGGATGGATTGGATACTAGTATACAATTATGGACGGGCTGCCGAGTGCCGACACAGAGGTAGCCACAGCCGTGAACTACCGCACTTTACTGTGTCTGCTGCTAATATATAGACTGGTTGATAAAGAGATAGTATACTCGTAACTAGTATGTATGTATAAAGAAAGAAAAAAAAACCACGGTTAGGTGGTATATACAATTATGGACGGGCTGCCGAGTGCCGACACAGAGGTAGCCACAGCCGTGAACTACCGCACTGTACTGTGTCTGCTGCTAATATATAGACTGGTTGATAAAGAGATAGTATACTCGTAACTAGTATGTATGTATAAAGAAAGAAAAAAAAACCACGGTTAGGTGGTATATACAATTATGGACGGGCTGCCGAGTGCCGACACAGAGGTAGCCACAGCCGTGAACTACTGTACTGTGTCTGCTGCTAATATATAGACTGGTTGATAAAGAGATAGTATACTCGTAACTAGTATGTATGTATAAAGAAAGAAAAAAAACCACGGTTAGGTGGTATATACAATTATGGACGGGCTGCCGAGTGCCGACACAGAGGTAGCCACAGCCGTGAACTACTGTACTGTGTCTGCTGCTAATATATAGACTGGTTGATAAAGAGATAGTATACTCGTAACTAGTATGTATGTATAAAGAAAGAAAAAAAAACCACGGTTAGGTGGTATATACAATTATGGACGGGCTGCCGAGTGCCGACACAGAGGTAGCCACAGCCGTGAACTACTGTACTGTGTCTGCTGCTAATATATAGACTGGTTGATAAAGAGATAGTATACTCGTAACTAGTATGTATGTATAAAGAAAGAAAAAAAAACCACGGTTAGGTGGTATATACAATTATGGACGGGCTGCCGAGTGCCGACACAGAGGTAGCCACAGCCGTGAACTACCGCACTGTACTGTGTCTGCTGCTAATATATAGACTGGTTGATAAAGAGATAGTATACTCGTAACTAGTATGTATGTATAAAGAAAGAAAAAAAAACCACGGTTAGGTGGTATATACAATTATGGACGGGCTGCCGAGTGCCGACACAGAGGTAGCCACAGCCGTGAACTACCGCACTGTACTGTGTCTGCTGCTAATATATAGACTGGTTGATAAAGAGATAGTATACTCGTAACTAGTATGTATGTATAAAGAAAGAAAAAAAAACCACGGTTAGGTCACTGGTATATACAATTATGGACGGGCTGCCGAGTGCCGACACAGAGGTAGCCACAGCCGTGAACTACCGCACTGTACTGTGTCTGCTGCTAATATAGACTGGTTGATAAAGAGATAGTATACTACTAATATTATATACTGGTGGTCAGGTCACTGGTCACTAGTCACACTGGCAGTGGCACTCCTGCAGCAAAAGTGTGCACTGTTTAATTTTAATATAATATTATGTACTCCTGGCTCCTGCTATAACCTATAACTGGCACTGCAGTAGTGCTCCCCAGACAATTATAAGCTGTGTGAGCTGAGCAGTCAGACAGATATATATAATATTATATATAGATAATAGATGATGCAGCACACTGGCCTGAGCCTGAGCAGTGCACACAGATATGGTATGTGACTGAGTCACTGTGTGCTGTGTATCGCTTTTTTCAGGCAGAGAACGGATTATATTATGTACTCCTGGCTCCTGCTATAACCTATAACTGGCACTGCAGTAGTGCTCCCCAGTCTCCCCCACAATTATAAGCTGTGTGAGCTGAGCAGTCAGACAGATATATAATATATATAGATGATGCAGCACACTGGCCTGAGCCTGAGCAGTGCACACAGATATGGTATGTGACTGAGTCACTGTGTGCTGTGTATCGCTTTTTTCAGGCAGAGAACGGATTATAAATAAAAGTGGTGGTCACTGGTCACTATCAGCAAAACTCTGCACTGTACACTACTGAGTACTCCTAATGCTCCCCAAAATTAGTAAATCAAGTGTCTAAACGGAGAGGACGCCAGCCACGTCCTCTCCCTATCAATCTCAATGCACGTGTGAAAATGGCGGCGACGCGCGGCTCCTTATATAGAATCCGAGTCTCGCGATAGAATCCGAGCCTCGCGAGAATCCGACAGCGTCATGATGACGTTCGGGCGCGCTCGGGTTAACCGAGCAAGGCGGGAAGATCCGAGTCGCTCGGACCCGTAAAAAAAAACATGAAGTTCTGGCGGGTTCGGATTCAGAGAAACCGAACCCGCTCATCTCTAATATATATATATATTTTTACCAGTCCCTGCTACATTGGTTCTTACAGTATAAATTCAACATTCAAGGGCACACACATGCTGTACCAGTACATATTTTTGGCAGTGTTGGATTAACAACCGGGCAGCCAGGGCCGTCACCCAGGGGCCCTCAAACACTGGGTGGTCCACACATATAGATACATGCTTGTTGAAATAATATTATAAAATTATAATTATGATGTAACATGGAGGAGGTGCCTAGATGGTTAACTCTGCTAACTTCGGCCTTACAAAAGGAACAGATACCTTCACCAGTGTTGTCAAGATTTGGGTAAAAATAATCTCACACCAAAGAGGTGGATTTTTGGTTTTATGCCCAGGCATCAGAAGGAGTTTTTTTTATCATGGACAAGAACTGCTGTCACTGTCTGCTGACTTACACAAACAACATTATCAACATCCTTATCATCAATATCCTCATTAGCGTCCCCCTCATCCTGTTGCACTTCCACACTAGGGCCCTCATTCCGAGTTGTTCGCTCGTTAGTGGTTTTCGCAACGGAGCGATTTGTCGCAAACTGCGCATGCGCAACATTCGCAGTGCGTCTGCGCCAAGTAAATTTGCCAAAAAGTTAGGTATTTTACTCATGGCTTAACAAAGACATTTCTTCGTTCTGGTGATCGGAGTGTGATTGACAGGAAGTGGGTGTTTCTGGGCGGAAACTGGCCGTTTTATGGGTGTGTGCGGAAAAACCCTGCCGTTTCTGGGAAAAACGCGGGAGTGGCTGGAGAAACGGGGAAGTGTCTGGGCGAACGCTGGGTGTGTTTGTGACGTCAAACCAGGAACGAAACTGACTGAACTGATCGTAGTGGCAGAGTAAGTGTCGAGCTACTCAGAAACTGCAAAGAAATTTCTATTCCCAATTATGCAAATCTTTCGTTCGCAATTCTGCAAAGCTAAGATTCACTCCCAGTAGGCGGCGGCTTAGCGTGTGCAAAGCTGCTAAAAGCAGCTAGCGAGCGAACAACTCGGAATGAGGGCCTAGGGGGGTCATTCCGAGTTGTTCGCTCGCAAGCTGCTTTTAGCAGCTTTGCACACGCTAAGCCGCCGCCTACTGGGAGTGAATCTTAACTTATCAAAATTGCGAACGAAAGATTAGCAGAATTGCGAATAGACACTTAGCAGTTTCTGAGTAGCTCCAGACTTACTCGGCATCTGCGATCAGTTCAGTCAGTGTCGTTACTGGTTTGACGTCACAAACACACCCAGCGTTCGCCCAGACACTCCTCCGTTTCTCCAGCCACTCCCGCGTTTTTTCCAGAAACGGTAGCGTTTTTTCACACACACCCATAAAACGGCCAGTTTCCGCCCAGAAACACCCACTTCCTGTCAATCACATTACGATCACCAGAACGAAGAAAAAACCTTGTAATGCCGTGAGTAAAATACCTAACTGCATAGCAAATTTACTTGGCGCAGTCGCACTGCGGACATAGCGCATGCGCATTAGCGACTAATCGCTCCGTTGCGAGAAAAAAATAACGAGCGACCAACTCGGAATGACCCCCTAGATTCCTTAGTTTCTATTAGGTCACCATCAGCATCTTTATTTGTACTGCTCATCCCCACATTTGCAAATGGTGCAGATATGGGGGGTCATTCCGAGTTGTTCGCTCGGTATTTTTTTCTCGCAACGGAGCGATTAGTCGCTAATGCGCATGCGCAATGTCCGCAGTGCGACTGCGCCAAGTAAATTTGCTATGCAGTTTGGTATTTTACTCACGGCATTACAAGGTTTTTTCTTCGTTCTGGAGATCGGAGTGTGATTGACAGGAAGTGGGTGTTTCTGGGCGGAAACTGGCCGTTTTATGGGAGTGTTTGAAAAAACGCTACCGTTTCTGGGAAAAACGCGGGAGTGGCTGGAGAAACGGAAGAGTGTCTGGGCGAACGCTGGGTGTGTTTGTGACGTCAAACCAGGAACGACAAGCACTGAACTGATCGCACTGGCAGAGTAAGTCTCGAGCTACTCAGAAACTGCACAGAGAAGTCTTTTCGCAATATTGCAAATCTTTCGTTCGCAATTTTGATAAGCTAAGATTCACTCCCAGTAGGCGGCGGCTTAGCGTGTGCAAAGCTGCTAAAAGCAGCTTGCGAGCGAACAACTCGGAATGACCCCCATGGTACAAGGAGGCTTCCTTAAGAGTACAGTATGATGAATGTCAGACTCACAGATAGCTAACATGGCTAGACTCTCCTCAGGGTTTTGTTACCACACAGTTTGATCTTCAGCCTTAGTGTTCTCTTTTTGGGGCACTGATTTGTCGGTTTGAAAGGTGACACCAGTACCTCTTTATTTAAAATTGTGAAATGTTTTGAGGCCGTTCTTAAACTCTCTGCCCACTGGAACACCTTTAGTAGATTTCTTAGTACTATCATAACTGGCACCAGCCACAGCACTAGTTCTTGCCATCTCACAGAGCTAATATTATTAACATGGTGGCAAGGCACCTACTGAGCATTATTGTAACACAGAGCCACTGCCTGGCCCGGAACACACACAACTTTTACAAAATAAAATAAACAACTTTTTCTGTGTTTTAACAAATGACAACTTCACATTGTGATTCACATACCGTCCATATTATTAATGTAGTGACACGGCACCTACTAAGAGTTATATTAACACAGTGTCACTGTCTGGCCCTGAGCACACACTTTTTTTTATATAAACTGTATAGTTTTTTTGTTTGCACACTGCAACTCACACAGCACTTATAATATTGGGGGTCATTCCGAGTTGATCGCTAGCTGCATTTGTTCTGCGAATGTGTATGCGGCGCAATGCGCACACGTGATATACGGGCACAACGAACTATGTAGTTTTACACAGGGTCTAGCGATGCATTTCAGTCACGCTACTTGCCACAGAGTGATTGACATGAAGTGGGCGTTTCTGGGTGGCAACTGACCGTTTTCAGGGAGTGTGCGGAAAAACGCAGGCGTGTCTGGAAAAACGCAGGCATGGCTGGGCGAATGCTGGGCGGGTTTGTGACGTCAAATCCGGACTGAATAATCTGAAGTGATCGCAAGCGCTGAGTAGGTTTTGAGCTACTCTGAAACTACACAAAAAAAATTTGTAGCCGCTCTGTGATACAACAGTTCGCACTTCTGGTAAGTTAAAATACACTCCCAGTGGGCGGCGGCATAGCGTTTGCATGGCTGCTAAAAACTGCTAGCGAGCGATCAACTCGGAATGACCCCCATTATCATGATGGCATGGCACCTACTCAGCATTATTGTAACACAGTACCACTGCCTGGTCCTGAACACAACCAAGTTAAAAAACAAAACAAACAAAAAAGTTTTTTTTCAGTTTTTTAACAAATCACAACAACTTTACACTGCGACTCACAGCACTTATATGATTAATGTCGTGGCACAGCACCTAATGAATGGCCACATGTACTGAGACTCTGGAGCCATGTTTACTGTGTACGGGATCGCAGATTAAATCTGTGAGATGCCCCTTAAACGGTCACGACACACCTGCATTTTGATGCCACTACCCCACTACCTCCCACAAATGCAGGCCATGCGACAGAGGGGGACAAAGGGTACACACATCGGGCACCAAGGGTCAGAGTGCCCCCAGGGATTTGGGAAACAAACTACAGGGCAGCAGCGCCTATTAGTACCTTTTAAACTGACCCAGCTGTTGGCCGCATTAAACCCCCAACCCCCCCCCCCCTCCCACCCTATCACGTGGTACGGTCCTAGTGGTGCTGATATCGCAATATCATTACCCTGTAGCTGCGCCAGCCCTTCACTGCCTCTTGCCGCCACTGCTGCCGAGGAGCACCCTTATCCAGCCCAGCAAGTGTGCCCAGTCTCCCGCTGCCGGTGTCATGCACAAGTGTGTGACTGACTCGGACAGAGATGGCATTTACAGACTGCAGCACTGCCCTTAGCCCCGCCACTGTGTTGTCCCTAGACAAGACTGAAGAGAGACACCCTGGTCCCTCCTGAGTCCTGGCATCCTCTCTCACCACCATGACAGCCTGTCTGGTTCGCAGTTATATATGTGTGTAGATATGTAGCAATGTAAAGGCAGGCACTCTCCTCAATATCCAATGCAACATATTTATTTCAGACGATAAAGGGCCTAATTCAGACCTGATCGCTTCTGTGCTGAAATGCGCATGCGCTGGCACCGCAGTGCATCGGCGCATGCCAGACAGCCGGCAGCCATCTCAGCCCTGCGATCGCCCGATTGACAGGCAGAGGCGGCCGCTGGGCGGGCCGCCGGCGTTTGGTCGCGTTTTAGGGGCGCGGTCCAGGCAACACAGGCATGCCCAGACCATGCGGGGGGTGGGCCGCAGCGGCTGCGTGACGTCATACGCAGCTGCTGCGACCCGGACAGCGACGCATAGCTCCCTGCCAGAGCGCAGGAGCTGAGCTGGTTGGGAGCTACTCTTCATGTAGAAAAGCATTGCCGCTGTACGATACTTTTGTAATTGTGCGCCGGGGTTGGGCCTGACATGCAGGGTGGGCTAGCCCTGTGCTGGGCGTCCCCCCACATCTGTGTGACTGATCGTAGATGTGCTAAATTTAGCACATCTATGATCAGGTCTGAATTAGGCCCAAAGTTCTTACAGTATCCTGTTGTCATGCAACGTTTTGGTCTGTTCCAGACCTTTTTCAAGCGTGCCATCAATATCTGATACATACAGTTAATCACATCAAGTCATGGTCTCAGGAAATAGATAGATAGATAGATAGATAGATAGATAGATAGATAGATAGATAGATAGATAGATAGATAGATAGATAGATATTATTGGCGTTTCTATAATGGGTGTGTAATACCCTGGAACTGCAAGGGTTAAAACACTCCAAGGGCCTGCAAGCACAAAGCAACTGTGGCACTACAGGTGCCAGCATGACTGTGTAATAAAAGTAAAAGAGCTGCATAGAACTGAGCCAGCAGCTTACAGCTTGCAGCACAGAAGGGTGCAATGTGTACGGTGCACATGGTCCCCTGGGTCTAAGAGGGGCACACGCTGCACCCATAGCTTACCTTTCCAGAGTCCCACTTCGGGCGCTGCAGCCACATCAAAAATCACAGACAAAATGGCTGCTGCACATGCGTAGTAGTGAAATTACTCCGCATCCGAGGGGCGTGGCTTGGCCGAGCATGGAGTAAGGAGCTAGGAGTTAGAGCTCCGTCTATCCTGCTATCTTTATCCTGTTTCCCCCGCTGGTGATCGCTCCTGACCTGGCTCACCCTTTGTGCCTCTTGGTCCTGCACATTTTGGGAGGTCTGCGGGTCTGTGTCTCTGCCCTGTGCGGCCGCCAGACGGATCGTGGCCTGCACTGCTCTGCCTCACTCCTTCCGTCTAGCCGGAAGTGCGGCGCCATATTAGGAGCTAGAAGCAGATGCCGGAGACGCACTGAGCCGGAGCTCCCTTCCCGCGTGCCCTCTGCTGCTTCTGCTGATCTGGCCGTCAGCGTGTGCCCCTGTCCCCCTCCACCTTGCGACCGGCGGGCTGAGTGTCCCTGGGTGGCGGTGACCGCTGCTGTCAGTGTGGGGAAGCGTCTGTCTGCACTGACTGTCCCTCCTGACGACCCCTGCCTCCCTGCACTGCTGGTTAGAGCCTCCCTGTCTGCACTACTCTGCCTGGACACCTGCAGCTATTCTACTCTGCCTGCATTGCTGGTTGGTGCTTCCCTATCTACACTACTCTACATGAGGGTCCACTTGGAAGCCTGCTGCTGATTCTACAGCCTGACTGCTGTCACTAAGGGTTACCTTTTCCCTGCCTGTGTCCCTCCACCTGAGTGAGACTCTGGAAGCCTGAAGATTTTACAGCCTGTGGTGAGCACGTATTGTTTGTTCTATATCATCGCTACGGGAGTCCTCTCTCTGCATTACTTCAGTAGCTTTGCTCTCGCACGTAGCCTCTATTGTTATTGCTATTTATACCTGCACCCCCGTGCTCCACTCGGGTCCCGTCATGGTGCGTGGGGGCAATGCTGCTGCAGCTGCTTGAAAAATTTGCTAAAGGTTCTCAGTCTTCCTCTCAGCTCACCCGGGGTGCTGCTCCCCCATCCCCCCCTTCCCCCTCAGGGACACCTCCTCGAGAAGATGACACATCCCAGTCGACACAGCAGATTCTCTTGGCCATATCCACGTCCGAACACAGAGTCATGGACAAAATTGGCCAAGTGCAGGTGGATATCACCTTAATCAGGCATGATATGCAAAAGATTTGTGAACGGGTGGGGGAAGCGGAGCACCGTATCTCCGATTTAGAAGACATCACCAATCCTCTTAAAGATATGGTTTCCAGTCTCACAACTCAAATGTCAGCAGTTAAGGCGAAGCTCTCTGATATTGAAGGAAGACTCCGTCGCAATAATGTCCGCTTTGTTGGCCTCCCGGAGAGAGCGGAGGGCTCCTCTCCAGAATCGTTCCTGGAGACATGGCTTCTCCGATTATTTCATCGTGATGACTTTGGTCCTCAGTTCTCTGTGGAGAGGGTGCACCGATTACCTGCCAGGGCTCCTCCCCCGGGTGCACCTGCACGCACTTTCATAGCTCGTTTCCTGCACTACAGGGACCGGGATGCGGTCCTACGACTGGCACACACACAGGGTCCTTTGAAATTTGACAACCATGATATTTCTGTTTATCCGGACTTCGCCGTGGATGTCCAGAAGTCGCGTGCGCAGTTTCTTCAGGTCAAAGGAAGCTTCGTGACCATCAAATCCAATATGCCATGCTGTTCCCGGCATGTTTAAGGGTGGTGTATGATGGCTCCACACACTTCTTCAATACCCCTCAGGAGGCGGAGGCCTGGCTGGAGCGTAGACCTCGGGCCCCTAATTGAGGGAAAAAAAGGTTTTTTTAAGTGTTTTTGTTTTTGACTTCTGCTGTTTTGATTCTCTCTCAGGGGTTGCATTGTTTGCTGGGTTTCGTACTCCTGCTATTTGCCATTTTTAAGTGTTCACATAGCGGGGACGATCTTTAAGTTTAGGAGCTGAATGCTAGGATATAGCCTTTTTGTAGAGGCAATATTTGTCTCTACTCCCTGGGGTTGCTATAGGTTTTCAGCTTTAGTTTAGTTGGTTTTTTGGGATCCAGGCGTGTCTAGTTTGGGATGGACATGCAGGGAGGGGGGTGTTTGGGCTGTTTTTTTTTTTTTTTTTCTTCTTATATGTGTATTGCTCCTTGTGTCACTGTGTTATTTTTTTTCTTGAATTGCAATGTGTTATGCTTTTGTCTTATGTGTGCCTTACGGTCTCCAGATGCTCTACTTGCTTGTTGGTGGGGGGCCGCAGCGGTCCCTTTGCTCCTTCTTTCTCTAACTCCGGGTTCCTCTCTATTACGTGCCCCGCTTGCCTTGGATATCCTTCCTCTTCTGCCTCTCCGTGTTCTCCCCTTGCTTCTTTTCTCCTTCTGTCCTTTCTTTCTTATATTTCTGTTTATCCGGACTTCGCCGTGGATGTCCAGAAGTCGCGTGCGCAGTTTCTTCAGGTCAAAGGAAGCTTCGTGACCATCAAATCCAATATGCCATGCTGTTCCCGGCATGTTTAAGGGTGGTGTATGATGGCTCCACACACTTCTTCAATACCCCTCAGGAGGCGGAGGCCTGGCTGGAGCGTAGACCTCGGGCCCCTAATTGAGGGAAAAAAAGGTTTTTTTAAGTGTTTTTGTTTTTGACTTCTGCTGTTTTGATTCTCTCTCAGGGGTTGCATTGTTTGCTGGGTTTCGTACTCCTGCTATTTGCCATTTTTAAGTGTTCACATAGCGGGGACGATCTTTAAGTTTAGGAGCTGAATGCTAGGATATAGCCTTTTTGTAGAGGCAATATTTGTCTCTACTCCCTGGGGTTGCTATAGGTTTTCAGCTTTAGTTTAGTTGTTTTTTTGGGATCCAGGCGTGTCTAGTTTGGGATGGACATGCAGGGAGGGGGGTGTTTGGGCTGTTTTTTTTTTTTTTTTTCTTCTTATATGTGTATTGCTCCTTGTGTCACTGTGTTATTTTTTTTCTTGAATTGCAATGTGTTATGCTTTTGTCTTATGTGTGCCTTACGGTCTCCAGATGCTCTACTTGCTTGTTGGTGGGGGGCCGCAGCGGTCCCTTTGCTCCTTCTTTCTCTAACTCCGGGTTCCTCTCTATTACGTGCCCCGCTTGCCTTGGATATCCTTCCTCTTCTGCCTCTCCGTGTTCTCCCCTTGCTTCTTTTCTCCTTCTGTCCTTTCTTTCTTATACTCATGGCTGCAGGGGTTGATGGACTCTGCATACTCGCCTGGAATGTGAGGGGCCTGAATGACCGCATCAAGCGTGCTCTAGTTTTGTCTCAGGTGAAGAAGTATAGGGCAGATGTTATATGCCTCTCCGAAACACACTTGGTTGGTACTAGAACCTTGGCTCTCAGGAAGCCCTGGGTTGGTCTCTCCTATCATTCTACTTTTTCTGCTAATTCCAGGGGGGTTTCAGTTTTGATAAGGAAGTCTGTTAATTTCCATTTAGTTCATAGTCAAATTGACCAATATGGCAGATATGTATTCCTCAGGGCTTATGTTAACCGTACACTTTTACATATACTTGCTGTTTATGTCCCCCCCCCCCCTACAATAATGAAGTACTCCGACATGCAATGTCGTTTATTGCTACTTCTCCCTCAGCACCGATCCTTTGCATCGGAGATTTCAATAATGTTTTAGATACAGTTTTAGATCATTGGGCTGAGCTTCCCCCTTCTCTATCCTCTATTTCCCCATCCCCCACACCGTTTGCGAGGCTGGTTACTGAGCTTGGGCTCCTGGATATTTGGAGGCTGAGACACACTCAGCAGCTACAATACTCTTGCTACTCTGCCAGTTTTCACACGTTCTCGAGAAGAGATTTGGCCCTCGTTTCCCCTGATCTCACCTCTAGGATACTAGATGTCCAATACCTACAAAGGGGAATCTCGGACCACTCGCCCCTGCTGGTGGCCCTAGATTCTGTGCCTGTCTGTGGGGCTAAACTCTGGAAATTGAACCCCTTTTGGTTGACCTTGCTGACTGACCATGATGCCTTGGTTCGTGAATGGAGTGATTTTGAGGTACATAATGCATCCTGTTCTGATCAGCTGGTTAAACATGATGCATTTAAGGCTTCGTTATGGGGCTTCTTCATACGACAAATTGCTAATGTTAAAAAATCCAGTAGGGAGGAGGAGGTACGCCTGGAGCTTGCCTGTTCCCAATCTGAGTCTGTTTATCTTTCTACTAAAACCCTTAGTGATCGCGAGAGGTGGGATTTGGCCAGGAAAGCCTGGTCTGACCACTTACTTGATAAATCCAGGCGCAAATTACTTTTCTCTCAGCATACCCTCTATTCACATTCGGACACGGGGGGTAGTTACTTAGCTTTTCTGGCACGGGAGGAGAGAACTGGAGGTTCCATTCAGCAGATTTGTGACGCCCTGGGCGAAACGGTCTATTCCACCCCTGAGATAACCCAGGTTTTCCAGTCCTTTTACTCCTCGTTGTATGCCTCTAAAGTCACTTATACCTCCAGTCAACTACAGCAATATCTTTCATGTATTGTCCTACCACAGTTGTCCCAACAATCTATAGATTTTTTAGATGCCATTATCACTCCAGAGGAGGTTGAGACAGCTATTGCCTCCTTCCCTAATAAAAAGGCCCCGGGTAGTGACGGTATACCGGTTGAAGTCTATAGACAATATCGTGCATACTTTGTCCCTTATCTCTTGACTCTCTTTAATGCTTTACTAGAGGGTGCTTGTTTGCCTCCTTCTATGTCAGAAGCTATTATTGTGGTGATCCTCAAACCAGGTAAAGACCCTACGGCCCCAGAATCCTACCGCCCAATCTCATTGTTACCTACTGATGTCAAGATTTTGGCCAAAATTCTGGCAATTAGACTCAATAGTGTTATCACTTCGATCATTCACGATGATCAGACAGGATTTATGCCGGGCAAGTCTACTCTCCAAAATTTGAGACGACTGTTTTGTCACCTGCAGATGGGGGATCAATCCGAGTCGGGGGCTGTGGTGGTTTCCCTGGATGCTGCCAAGGCCTTCGACTCTGTGGAATGGGAGTATTTGTGGGAAGTCCTTAGACAATTTGCTTTTGGCACCAAATTCATAAGCTGGGTACAATTACTCTACTCCTCCCCCATGGCTCGAATATCTGTCAATGGCTATGTAACATCCCCATTTGCTTTGTTTCGTGGTACTAGACAGGGCTGCCCACTGTCCCCTGCCCTTTTTGCCCTGGCTGTGGAACCATTGGCTAGTTTCATTAGAGCATTCCCTGATGTTAGGGGCATTACTATTGATGGACATGAGGATGTTATTGCATTATATGCCGATGACATGCTCTTGTTTCTCAATGATCCTGACACTTCCCTGACCTCCCTTCTAAGTATTGTTGATACATTCGGCTTCTAATCCGGCCTGTCTATCAACTGGAATAAATCTAATGTCTTTCCCATATCTGGTGTTCTTCCTGACCCATTGCCTATTGTGTCCTCATTGCACTGGACCCTTCGCTTTCAGTATCTTGGTGTCTGGATCACTCCTAATGTTAAGTCTTTTGTACATCAAAACATTGACCAGGTCACGGTGGATCAGAAGCGACAGATTCATGTATGGAAGAAGCTTCCCCTTACTGTCACGGGTCGCATTAACTTGATCAAGATGGTGATACAACCAAAATATCTTTATCTATTACAGCACTCTCCTACCTATATCCCCAAGAAAGTTTTAACTAGCATTGATAGCGTGCTCTCTTCTTTTGTTTGGGGTAACAAAGCGCCTAGGGTTGCCCTGAGAGCTCTGGTTAGGGCTAAATTGGATGGAGGATTGGGTTTTCCTAATCTGCGTGCCTATTATCTAGCTGCCCAACTTGCGCATTTGTCTAATTGGATTCTCAGTAGGGATAGTCCCACGTTTGAGAGATTATTTGCCGAGTGTGTGGGGTCTCACTTCTCCCCTGTCCAGTTCCTTCTTTCTGCCTCTTCTACTGCTGGTCTTCCTCCTTTACTCCGTCAGTCGCTACTTGTATGGCGTCAGACTCACTCCTATTATGAATGGAGAGATACAGATTCTGACACGCCACTTTGGTTTAACCCAGAGTATAGGAAGTTATTACAGCTCACACAGGACAATATATGGATTGGGGCGGGCCTTACCATGATAATGGTGTTTTTAAATCTTTTGCACAACTGCGGGAGGAGCTTGATATATCAAATAGATCCTTTTATCGGTATCTACAGCTCCGCCATGCGGTGCAGGCACAATTTGGAGTCTCGCCTCCGTCCATTTCTGATTCACCAATTCAGGAAATGGTTATGAATCTGGGTACAAGTCACCAAGTTTCCACTTTGTATGTTAGCCTTAATGCCCACATTTGCCCGGATATATTTGACCAGCTTAAATTTAAGTGGGAGCAAGACATTGGCCCACTTACAGATGACCAATGGCTCCAGGTGTTGTGCTCTCTTAAGTATACTACTCCGTGTGTCAAGTAACAACAGGTTTTTTTTGTTGTTCTCCATAGGACGTATATAACTCCAGTTTCTTTATGTAAAGCAGGTCTACGGCCTGGTACTACCTGCCCAAGGTGTGGTGCCCCTGAAGCTAACTTTTGGCATTCACTATGGTTGTGCCCCACTGTATATGTCTTTTGGGAAGCAGTCTGGTCGGACATTCTGCTTACTGAACCTACGCCGCCACCCCCTTTCTCCTACACTGTGTATGTTTGCACTAGACTTAGAAGAATCCTACTGTCCGACATTATACAAACATGTTCTTTGCCTGACTACCTTAGCAAAGGTGATTATAGCGCGTAACTGGTTTGCTACTTCTTCCCCTAACTTATACAATTGGCGGGCTCTAGTAAATGAGGTGTCTGGACATGAGAGATTTACACATAGGTCTAGAGGGACCCTACCCCATTACCTCAACAAGTGGGATAGGTGGAACACCTCCTGTCTGGTTACAGCTGGGGCACAACTCTCTAACTGATTGAGTTCAGTCTGTGAAATTTGTTCGTTGATTTATCTGCCTGTACTGTATATTTTTTTATTTATTTTTTATAAGCTGTATGGCTTTTGTTTTATGCGAGATTACCATGACACTCACTATTTCTATCAATGTGACACAGATTGCATTATTTGCTGTATTTTTCCTGTACCTTTTTCTTTTTTTGTGTTTGTTTTGTATTCAATGTTTTTTTTCTGTTTTTTTTCTCTGAAAAACTTCAATAAAAAAAAATTACACAAATGAAAAAAAAAAAAAAAAAAAATTACTCCGCATCCAGAGCCTACAGCACCATGCACAGAAGTCTGCACACGGCCACCTGCTTTGTTAAAATGCCCCAGACAGGTACGTATATATGTTTGTGTCTTGTATTTGGTAATACATTTATTTATAAATGCACGGGAGGGCTGTTTAGAGGAAGGGTCAAGGAGGGGGTCAAGGGTGGTTGAGGAGGGTGGGGAGCCCAGAGATATCAGTGTACTGGGCCCCAAGATTCTGTTGCCAGACCTGCACAAATGGTCCCTGCTTGTCAGCCAGTTACAAATAAATAAACGTTATGGTAAGAACTTACCGTTGATAACGTGATTTCTCTTATGTCCACAGGTATCCACAGGATAACATTGGGATATTGTCGAGCGACAGCGAAAATGGCACCAACAGGGTCACGAGCTTTCTGGCCTCCCAGGATGCATTGGGGCCTCCACTATATAGTCCCGCCCACTGACTCAGTCAGATCAGTTCTTTCCACAGCGATTATAGGCAGGAACATTAGGTAGAGACCTGTACAGGCGATAAGAACACACATGCACACCCTTCCATACAAGAAGGAAGAGGTTTTTAGTGTTTGTCTAGATCCTCAAATCAGATGCGTCCGGGTGGGATCCCTGTGGATACCTGTGGACATAAGAGAAATCACGTTATCAACGGTAAGTTCTTACCATAACGTTTATTTCTCTGGCTGGGTCCACAGGATTATCCACAGGATAACATTGGGATTCCCAAAGCCATTTTAGTGGTGGGGACGCTCCTGATTGCACAGGAGGACCTTTCGCCCGAAGTCTGCGTCATGAGAGGCAAAAGTATCCAAGGCATAATGTCTGATGAATGTGTTTATGGAAGACCATGTGGCTGCCTTACATATCTGTTCTGCTGATGCACCCTGTTGTGCTGCCCAAGAAGGACCTACCTTACGTGTAGAGTGTGCAGAGACATTAGCCGGAATAGGGAGATCTGCATGAGAATAAGCTTCAGATATTACCACTCGGAGCCATCTCGCCAGCGTCTGTTTACTAGCAGGCCAACCTCTCCTATGGAATCCGTAGAGGATGAAGAGGGAATCTGTTTTCCTGATGGCACTAGTACGATCTATATAGATTTTTAAAGACCGGACCACGTCCAGTGACGCTTCTCCCGCAGATAGTCCCGATACCTGAAAAGCTGGGACTACAATCTCTTCATTCAGGTGAAACTTTGACACCACCTTTGGAAGATAACTAGATCTCGTTCTGAGAACTGCTCTGTCTGGAAAAAAACTTAGGAAAGGAGACTTACATGATAATGCTCCTAAATCTGACACTCTTCTGGCTGACGCCATTGCCAGTAAAAAAAGAACTTTAATCGTTAACCACTTAAGATCCGCTCTCTCAAGTGGTTCAAACAAAGGACCCTGGAGAAATTTAAGAACTAAATTCAAATCCCAGGGAGCTGCAGGAGGAACAAATGGAGGTTGAATATGTACTACTCCTTGGAAAAACGTACGTACATCCTGTAGGTCAGCAATCTTCTGCTGAAACCATACAGTCAACGCTGAGACTTGCACCCTCAAGGAAGCAACCTTCAACCCCTTATCCAATCCTGCCTGCAGAAAATCCAAAATTCTAGCTACTTTAAAGGCTCTTGGATTGTAATTTTTTCCAGAACACCAATGAATATAGGCTTGCCATATTCTATGATATACACGGGCCGAAGAAGGCTTTCTTGCTCTAAGCATGGTTTGGATTACTTGCTTTGAAAATCCTTTAGCCTCTAAGATAGAGGTTTCAACAGCCACGCCGTCAAAGACAGGCGATCCAGATGACTGTGACAACAAGGACCCTGCATTAACAGATCTGGACGTTGAGGGAGCAGTATCGGTGCTTCCACGGACATTCTCTACAGATCTGTGTACCAATGCCTTCTTGGCCAAGCTGGAGCTATTAGAATGATTGCTCCTTTTGCCTGTTTTATCTTTCTCACTACTCTGGGTAACAGAAATATTGGAGGGAACAGATATGCCAGCTGAAACCTCCATTCTACTGACAGTGCATCTACCAGGACTGCTCCTGGGTCCCTTGTTCTTGATCCGTACCTCGGAACTTTGTTGTTTAGACGAGACGCCATAAGGTCTATCTCCGGTAGACCCCATCTGTTCACCAGTGTCTGAAACACTTCTGGGTGTAGTGCCCATTCGGTTTCCTGAATGGTGTGCCGACTGAGAAAATCCGCTTCCCAATTTAGTACACCCGGGACAAATACTGCTGACAATGCTGGGAGATGGAGTTCTGCCCACTTTAGAATGGGAGTTACTTCCTCCATCAGACTCTTGCTGTGAGTCCCTCCTTGATGATTTAGGTATGCTACTGCCGTCGCATTGTCTGAGCGGATCTGGACTGGTCTTCCTTGTAGATTGTCCTTTGCCTGAACTAGGGCCAAGTAAATGGCTCTTATTTCTAACAGATTTATCGGCAGGCGACTTTCCCTTGCGGTCCATTTTCCCTGGAACCATAGGCTTCCGAGTACCGCCCCCCAACCTTGCAGGCTGGCATCTGTCGTCAGGACTTGCCACTCTTTTATCCAAAAGGGTCTCCCCTTGTTTAAATGGTCTGTCTGTAGCCACCATGCTAGAGACCTTTTTACATTTACTGGAATCTTTATCATCTACTTCTTTATTGTTTGATGATTTCCGTTCCATTTTGTCAAAATGAGATGCTGCAATGGTCTGGAGTGGAATTGCGCATATTCCACCATGTTGAACGTTGATACCATCAGACCCAACAGTCGCATTGCTGCATGGACTGACATAGCCTGGGCTTGCAACGCTTCCTGAGCCATGACCTGCACCTTGACTATTTTCTTCTCTGGTAAGAGAACTCTCTGTAGGTCTGAATCCAATATGGCTCCCAAATGAACCATCCGCTGTGATGGATTCAGGGACGACTTCTCCCAATTTATGAGCCACCCGTGTCTCTGTAAACAAACTATCGTCTGTTGGAGATGGCTCAACAGTAAATCTTGCGACTGTGCTAAGATTAATAGGTCGTCTAGGTATGGGAATATCCTTATCCCTTGTTTACGCAGACAAGCTGCCATAACCACCATGATCTTGGTAAACACCCTGGGTGCTGTAGCTAGCCCGAAGGGCAGAGCTTGGAACTGGAAGTGTTCCTTGAGGATGGCAAACCTGAGGTAACACTGATGTGATAGTGCTATAGGCACATGTAGGTAAGCATCCCGCACATCCAGAGATACCATATAGTCTCCCAGTTCCATAGCCAACATTATGGAGCGTAACGTCTCCATGTGGAACTTCGGGATCCATATGTAATTGTTCAACCTCTTCAGATTTAGAATTGGTCGATATGACCCATTTGGTTTCTGGATTAGAAACAGATTGGAGTAATACCCCTGTCCCTTTTGTGATGGAGGTACTGGGACAATCACACCTGACTGCAGTAATTTTTGGACTGCTTCTTGCAGGGCATTGGCCTTCGACTCTATACGAGACGGGCTGGTGCAAAAAAAATCTTTGAGGAGGCTGCCTCCTGAATGGGAACCCATACCCCTGAGATACTACCTTCTGCACCCAGGCATCTGTTGTTGACTGTTGCCATGTGGGTGCAAATTGCAGGAGTCGGCCCCCAACCCTGGAATCCTCCAGGCGGAGGCCCGTCTCTTCAGGCTGAGGGCTTTTGTTCAGGTTTGGAAGCTGGCTTTTTGCTAGCCCACTGCTTCCTACCCCTGGATTTAAACTGGGGTTGTTTAGGCTCCTCTTTACCTTTCGCTTTGCTTTGCCAGCGAAATGAGCGAAATTTTAAACCCTTGGACTTAGGGTTGTAGGTAGCCGGAAATCTGACCTTCTTCGATTCAGCCTCTGACTCTAGGATATCCGATAAAGGTTTTCCAAATAATATATTACCCACGAAAGGCAATGCTTCCAATTCCTTCTTGGACTCCGCATCTGCCTTCCAGGTCCGTAGCCAGACTGCTCTGCGAGCGACTACTGCCAGGGCTGAAGCTTTAGAAGCAACAGTGCCTACATCAATGGCTGCTTCTTCTAAATAGTGGGCAGATTGTCTTAAACGGCAAAGACGATCCTCTTGCTCCCTAGTAGGAGAGGGGATGTCATTCTCTAGTTCCTCTATCCATTCGCCCATTGCCTTTGCTACCCAGGCCGAAGCCATAGCAGGTCTTACCACTGCACCCACAAGAGAAAAAATATTTTTCAATAGGCTCTCTACCCTCCTGTCTGTGACATCATTCAAAGAGGTAGATGACAGTGGCAAAGCAGATTTGTGCACTAGTCGCAGAACATGTGCATCTACTTTTGGAGGAACTTCTCTCTTCGAACAATCTCCAGCAGGAAATGGATAATAAGAGTCCCATCTCCTAGGAATCTTATACTTTTTACCGGGCGCTGCCCAAGACTCATCCATCATTTCCGTCAACTCCTCTGACGCTGGAAATTCAGCTTTCACTGACTTTGTTCGTTTGAATACAGGTGCTTTTGACGCTGTCTTGGCTGGTTCTTCCAGAGAAAGCACAGCCTTTACTGCATTAATGAGTTCAGCTACATCATCTGAACTAAAGCTCTGCGACTGATCATCATACGGAGTTGAATCTATTGTTTCCGCATCATCATCCGATGTATCCTCTTGTGTAGTCTGCTATACAGACGTATCTGTCTTAGTCTTACCTACCCCTTGGTTGCTTGTAGAGGCTACTGGAACCAAACCATAGGAAGGGAGCTGCATGTATGGGTTCATAGTGTAACCTAACCCTTGAGGTGGTGCTACTGGAGCTAACCTGTCCGCTATTGAAGACAGAGTCTTTGCTAACATATTCCATGGTGGCTCTACTGGAGGTTGAACTAACTCCTGTTTTTTACTTCGCTGAAAAGCGAAACAGTTTGCACACAAACACTCATAAGTGACCAATTGAATCATATCAATTACCCCTGACTTACAAGATAAGCATGTTAGGGCTGTAGGAGTGCTTGACAAATTCTCCTCATCACTTTTGCCGCTCAGACATTTTTTCTGATATTGACTACACAATTTTGTGACTGAACCACACCCTATAATCAGTATATAGAGGTGAAATCAATCTGACCACAGTGCACCTGATTTGAGGGTCAGAACAGGACTGACATTACACAGAAAAGTCAGCACACATACTAGCAGTCAGTCACATGTTAAAGCATTAGACATTGTCATATGAGAATACAACCTCCATAATAACTTATACATAAGTAGGAAAATTGTACTTCTGTTTAACTGGTTCTTTTTCAACATAACATGCAGAAAACACAGTAATATACAGGTCTCATATGCAATAGGTACTAAAAATTAACAGTGCACACTAAGAAGTAGAAGGAATTTTAGTACTGTATACCCTGCCTCCAGGGAGCGGGATACAGGGAGACTCACCACACTTCCATATCCAAGCAAAGACGCTCGAAAGACGCCGAGTGGATTCAGACGCTACTGGTGTACACTGCCGCTCTTGGTAACTGATAACGGACACGGACGCTCACCAACGGACACGGACGCTGAGCGACTCCACGTGCATGCAGACACTAAAGGCCTGCGACTCGGTCTGGGTGGGTTTATATCCAGTGTACACAACCGCAGCGTCTAAGCTGCGACCGAGTACCCTCGTGGTAGCGTCTGAGCCGGAAGTGAGGTTATTCAGTTCATGAAACGAGAGACCCGCGGGAACTGGCCATGAACTCGGAGGAGGGACGGCCAGGAGAGCGTCTGAAACCCCCTGTTGACTTAAACTCCCAGGATCGCGGCCTCACCTAGTCCTGGCGCCTATGATCCCCGGAGCGTATCGCTGTCACACTCGAGATGTTCGGCGCATCAACACGCTGTTTGTAGTCTCCACCAAATCAGCGTAGCTGTGTCCTGACCCCTCTAGTAAGAGGAAGTCCATATACTCACTGTCTCCCCTTGCTCCGGCCACAGCCTGGTAACGTCTGCTGGACCTGCTAGAACATCCGACACAGACGCCCGTCGAGACAGCACTGTACCGCGAAGGTAAGCGTTGTTGCGACCCGGTGGGGAGTTGTTGGAGCGACTCTTTCTATACACGTTTAAGACGCTGTTAAGAGAAGTCGCTCAAACCAAAACAGTAAGTCTATAAAAATAAAGTAATGAAAACTTGAGGCTGCTTTCACAGCAGCCCTGTGACCATGCGGCTTCCTGCCGCACCAAGCAAAAAACTGATCTGACTGAGTCAGTGGGCGGGACTATATAGTGGAGGCCCCAATGCATCCTGGGAGGCCAGAAAGCTCGTGACCGTGTTGGTGCCATTTTCGCTGTCGCTCGACAATATCCCAATGTTATCCTGTGGATAATCCTGTGGACCCAGCCAGAGAAATACTCACTGCGAGCATTATCGGTAATGTATCTTGACGTGTGCACAGTGCGACTGCGATACATGCACAGTTACCGGTAATCGCTTAACCCCATCGCATTACATACATCTCTGTATCAGGCCTATAGTTTTTACTGAATAGCCAGATTATGTATTCCAAGCCTTGAAGTTTTTCTAACGATACACACCAATTATAACATGTATCTGTCTTTCATTTTCAGGTGGTCCATTCCAACTGTCTACCATCAACCCAGATAACCACTTCTTCCATTTTCTGTGGGATTATCTGATTTTCCCAACTAGAAATATTTTTCATGTAAATGTAATGTATGTAATACAGGGTAAGGACGATATAATAAACAGCTGTGACCATGTCTATATTTGTCTTGCAGAAACTTCTAGTGTAGTTTGTGAATATGCTGATGTTGGTCCCATCAATGATATCAGCATCAAATATTTTCATTTAGTATCAGCCAGTCACTGGCAGAAGCAGATTTTCTATGACTCTTACATGAAAAGCCACGTTCTGCATCACAAAGCATCATGAAGCTGGGGAATTCTAGTTTAACTGCAGACATCAGTAATTTTGTCAAATCTTCGATAGGTTCCTCGGAAAGTTGCTACAGATTTACTTTAATTGCAAGAAGCAGCTACACAAATCTTGCTCATGAATGAGGAGAGTTGCAAAGGGAGTATTTACAGTTTCCAGTTATTAATAAGCAGTCTCTTAAATCAGCAGGTAAATCAGGATAATGTTTCGGATTTAAAACACCATCAAAACAGGTCAGTAGATCCAGGGTTGCTCTGGGAAATGTTTTTTTAAGTTTGCATTGACAGCATCTGCACACTGATGCTTGATCAGGGGTCTAATTCAGAGTTGATCACAGCAGCAAATTTGTTAGCAGTTGGGCAAAACCATGGGGGTCATTCCGAGTAGATCGCACGCTGCCAATTTTCGCTGCGCTGCAATCAGGTCTCTACTACACATGCGTATGCACCGCAATGCGCACGCGCATTGTACGGGTACAATGCAGATCGTTGCTGAGCTATGGATTTAACGAAGAATCCATACGCACAGCCGATCGCAAGAAGATTGACAGGAAGAGGGCGTTTATGGGTGTCAACTGACCATTTTCTGGGAGTGGTAGGGAAAACGCAGGCGTGTCCGGGCGTTTGGAGGGCAGGTGTCTGACGTCAATTCCGGTACCAAAAAGACTGAAGTGATCACAAGGGTTCAGACCTAAAATATACAAAAAGTGTATTGCGCTTGATGTATAGAATACTAAATATAGATTGAAAAATAATCAGGTGTCTGCTTGTACCCAATTTAGCACACATGGAACTCGCTGGTATAAATTAAAATACAATTTATTAACACAAAAACAAATAGCATAAAATAAATTCAATTAATATGCTCAGGCACACTGATAAGACGTTCAAAAGTCCATAGCCACTTGTAATTAAGATGGAAACAATGTAACTTGTATGATACCACACAGACCCGTCTGGTCTGTTAAATGAATAAGCAGATTGCAACAGTTGCTAATGCCTTTGGTGAAAACAACATCTCCAGTCCTCTTGCTACTGGCGTCCCAGTGCAGAGGAATGCTGCTACATAGATTTACCCGAACCAGCGGGAACGTTCAGCCGTGCAGCGCAGAGATACACGGAGATGTCTTCGTGGCATGCAGCCACAGCGTCCGCCGCCGGCACTATCACGGTGCAGATGTCTCTGTCCGGGCGGGCAGATACGGACGCTCCGGATGTTGCTGACCTGGCATACCAGTGTGGAAACTCCAGGGACTGCTCCGGAGTTAACCGCTGAAAACGGATCCGACAAGTTGCAGTCTTTTTGAAGTTTGCCGTCAGTGTGCAATACTGAGCAAGGGGATGACGTCAACGCGTTTCGTCCCGTCACAGCTCGGGACTTCCTCAAGACGATAGGGCTCACGCTATCATGGCCCATATTTAACTCCCCATAAGGACCGCCTTCATAATAATTAGAGGCATCAGTGTGCTAATTCGTAATTAAATAAACACATGCTAGCAATACTACTCGTAAGCAAGTTCCATATGAATACTAAACAGCCAACTGTTATATAAAATTATGCTAAATAGAAATAATTAGATAACATTAAAAAAAAATGTAAAAAAGTTTTAAATAGTTTTAAATGGTTACAACACCTATATAGATCATAGAGCTGCTTTCCGTAATAAACAAATCAAATTTTATATAATAACGCAATCACTATAGTAGTCAAAGTATAAAAAATATATAAAAAATATATATAAAAAAAATGTATATGAAGAAATAAATAAATGAATAATAAGAATAATATTCTCATAATAAGCATAATAATAACATTAATACTTCTAGGTGTAATGAGCAAAAAAGGCAGACACATTTCAATTTAGCCTTATACCACTGATAGTGTTAAGCCCTCAACCTCTAAGATAACACTTCTTGCACTAATTAACCCCTAAAAAGCAGACCTGATGCAGGTATAATCAATAACTAGGTGTAATCAATGGCCTCATTGAGTCCCTTGGGATTCAGCAACATCAGGAGCGTCCGTATCCGCCCGCCAGGACAGAGACATCTGCACCGTGATAGTGCCGGCGGCGGACGCTGTGGCTGCATACCACGAAGACATCTCTGTGAATCTCTGCGCTGCACGGCTGAACATTCCCGCTGGTTCGGGTAAATATATGTAGCAGCATTCCTCTGCACTGGGACGCCAGTAGCAAGAGGACTGGAGATGTTGTTTTCACCAAAGGCATTAGCAGGGCTGTTTCTAGCCAATTTGGCTCCCAGTGCGAGATTTAAAAATGCTCCCCCCCATGACATTAAAAAATGTGCCCCCCCACACACACACCTAGATAAAAAAAACTTGCGCGCGCACCCAGCAAGGGGGCGTGGCCTCATCTAAATGGGTGGGGCCTCATTTAAATGGGCATGGCCTTGTCTAAAAAAACTACCTCACAATCCAGTTTTTGACCCTGCTCCAACAGATCACGAACACCACAAGATAAAAAAATTCTACCATATTAAGCCCCACACAGTAATGCCCCCTGCACCATATTATGCCACACACCGCAATGCCCTTGATACATTAAATCCCCACACTACGGCAGGCAAGAGTCCCCATTTCACACATTATGGCAGGTGTCTCCATTTTACACATTGAGAGAGAGAGAGAGAGAATACTTACACAGGCGATTACTGCTCTTCGGCCCGCCTCACCAGTCGCTCCTCGCGCCGGCCTTTCCCTCTTCCTAATTTGGATCCCCCTCTGTACTCCGCTCGGGGGGGGGGGGGAGTTTTGCGGAGGTACGGGTTGCGTCGTGACGTAACGTCGCAACCGCGTCATTCCATGAAACTCTGCCCCCCGAGCGGGTTACTCGGGGAGAAATAGGAGGGGGAAGCAGGGAGCCACAGTAAGTGCCGCGGCGGGCGCCCAGTGCGGTTGCACTGCTCGCCTGCCCCAAGAAACGGCCCTGGGCATTAGCAACTGTTGCAATCTGCTTATTCATTTAACAGACCAGATGGGTCTGTGTGGTATCACACAAGTTACATTGTTTCCATCTTAATTACAAGTGGCTATGGACTTTTGAACGTCTTATCAGTGTGCCTGAGCATATTAATTGAATTTATTTATGCTATATGTTTTTGTGTTAATAAACTGTATTTTAATTTATACCAGCGAGTTCCATGTGTGCTAAATTGGGTACAAGCAGACACCTGATTATTTATTTTTCAATCTATATTTAGTATTATATACATCAAGCGCAATACACTTTTTATATATTTTTGCTTCTATGTTTATGGGGTATTTTGCCAACCCTCAGTGTATGCAGCTGGTGTATAATTAGTCAATATCTTTATTTGCGCCAGGAGTTGGAGTGTTAAACACTCCAAACAAATAAAGGGTTCAGACCTACTCTGCACAAAATGTTTCTGCAGAGTTCGGCTGGACAGTCGTTCGCACTCTTGCAAAGCGAAAATACACTCCCAGAGGGCGGCGGCCTAGCGTTTGCACTGCTGCTAAAAACAGCTAGCGAGGGATCAACTCGGAATGAGGGCCCATGTGCACTGCAGGGGGGGCAGATATAACATGTGCAGAGAGAGTTAGATTTGGGTGTGGTGTGTTCAAACTGAAATCTAAATTGCATTGTAAAAATAAAGCAGCCAGTATTTACCCTGCACAGAAACAATATAACCCACCCAAACCTAACTCTCTCTGCACATGTTATATCTGCCCCCCCCCCCTGCAGTGCACATGGGCCCTCATTCTGAGTTGTTCGCTCGTTCTTTTTCCTCGCATCGCAGCGATTTTTTCTGCAAACTGTGCATGCGCAATGTTCGCACTGCGGCTGCGCCAAGTAAATTTGCTAAGAAGTTTGGTATTTTACTCACGGCATTAAGATGTTTTTTCTTCGTACTGGTGATCGTTGTGTGATTGACAGGAAGTGGGTGTTTCTGGGCGGAAACTGGACGTTTTATGGGAGTGTGTGAAAAAACGCTGCCGTTTCTGGGAAAAACGCGGGAGTGGCTGGAGAAACGGGGGAGTGTCTGGGTGAACGCTGGGTGTGTTTGTGACGTCAAACCAGGAACGAAACTGACTGAACTGATTGCAGTGGCAGAGTAAGTGTCGAGCTACTCAGAAACTGCTAAGAAATTTCTATTCGCAATTTTGAGAATCTTTCGTTCACAATTCTGCTAAGCTAAGATTCACTCCCAGTAGGCGGCGGCTTAGCGTGTGCAATGCTGCTAAAAGCAGCTTGCGAGCGAACAACTCGGAATGAGGGCCATGGTTTTGCCAAACTGCTAACAAAATTGCTGCTGCGATCAACTCAGAATTAGGCCCATGGTTTTGCCCAATTGCTAACAAATTTACTGCTGCGATCAGATCTGAATTACCATTTTGTCAGCACAGAATTTGCTTGTGAACAGGAGACCCTGGTAGGAGAGATTTCCTCTGACCAGGTCATCATCTTCATCTACACACATTCTCAGTGACAGTCTTCATGATATATATTAATTCCTGTAGCCTCTGTAACTCTCTATTGCATATACTGTATACAACTGTGAACCATTGGTTTTATTTTTGAAAACAAAAGAACTCTATTACTGAAACACATTAATAAGTTTCTTTATGGGCCCCAACAATATAAAAAATGATGGAAAGAAGATCTGGAAAACTAGGTACTTGACCGTAGCACCATATATCACACTTGCCTACTCTCCTGGAAAGGCCGAGAGGCTCCCAAAAACCGGGTGGCACTCCCTCCCCCCCATGGGAAGTTGGCAAGTCTCCCACATGCCTCTCACCCCGCCACACCCCATCACTCACCACGGCAACACGTCACACATGATTCGTGCTAAATCGCTTCATCGTAGCCCTACCCCCGCTTTACAATGACGGTAATGTGGGCATTGTAAAGCGGGGGCGGGGCTATGATGACGCGTTCACAACACCATGCCCCCGTACCGCCTCCTCCATGCCCCCATACTTCCTCCTCTACGCACCCTCCTATATGACCTGGCTACTATATATCCCTGTTTTTCTCAGAAATGTGTTCTACCACTTCAGTTAGTTCTGAATCAGATGTTGATTCAGCGCTAACTGCTTCATGGATGCTCCAGCACCTTATCTGTTTTGATTCTTTTAATTTAATGCTTATGTTGTCATTTATTTTGTGACTCTCATACCAGACACTTTCCCTTACAGGACTGTAAGTAAAAGATTCTACAAATACAACTGTGACGGTGTTAGTTATATGGGGCCTCTTTATCATCACTTAATGGCCCATCACAAATGTTTTATGTAATGGGCCCATTTATTATTAGGGGCCCGATAATCCCACCTAATATTAAGCAGACTTAAAAAAATCTACATTTTTGGAGTTTGCCTGAGAGAACAAATGACATCTTAAGATGGCGCTGGATCTCTGCGCCCCACTCCTTCCAATGGGAAGAAAGTTCTGGTTTGCAGAGAATGATCCAAGCTGATCCCTCCACTGCCTCCTCACTGTGTGACCAGCTGCAACAGGGGTGGTATCACTGCTGCTGAAGTAGCAGTGTTACTGAAAGCGGTGGACTGCAGTGGCAAACGCAGGATTTGCATGGGGGGGTTTCCAGAACTGGGCGGAGCCAATCACGGGGTGGGGACTGAGGTGACCCAGTATATGCTGGGTCCGTAGAACTAGTGTGTCTGTGTGTGTGTGTGTGTGTGTGTGTGTGTGTGTGTGTGTGTGTGTATATATATATATATATATATATACATATATCTACACACACATACATATATATATATATATATATACATACACACACACATACATATACACGGGTGGTCTTCAGTATGCCGGCGGTCGGGCTCCCGGCGACCAGCATACCGGCGCCGGGAGCCTGACCGCCGGCATACCGACACTTATTCTCCCTCGTGGGGGTCCACGACCCCCCTGGAGGGAGAATAGAATAGTGTGGCGCGCGTAGCGTGGCGAGCGCAGCGAGCCCGCAAGGGGCTCATTTGCGCTCGCCACTGTTGGTAAGCCGGCGGCCGGCCTCCCGGCACCGGTATGCTGGTCGCCGGGAGACCGGCCGCCGGGAGATGAACCCATATACACATATACATAGCATATTAAACATGCATACATATATATATATATATATATATATATATACACACACATACAGTACACATATATATACACATGTATATATATATATATCATATGTGTGTGTGTGTGTGTGTGTGTGTGTGTGTGTGTTTATATGTATGTATGTATGTATATACATGTGTATATATGTAGGCACATGGATATATATGTACTATAATTAAAATAAAGTAAACTTTTATTGCACTTGCAAGTGCCACCAGGAAGACAGCAGGCTTCAGAGGACGCTAGACAGTCATTAATAATACTCATGCAGCTAAAAAAAAAAAAAAAAAATTTTTTTTTTTTAGTGGAGGGGGGTTTCTGGGTACTCGGAAACCCCCCCTGGGTGCGCCACTGGACTGCTGCTTTTCAGAGCAGTTGCTCCACACCAGAGCAATGCTGAATTGCTACAGTGATAAGTATACCCTGCGGCAGCTCGCAGCAAGTTGAAACTTAGGGGAAGATGTTCTGTGCCTTGGAGAGTGATAAAGTGGAGAGAGCTAAAGTACCAGCCAATCAGCTGCTAACTGCCGTGTTGTAGGCTGTGTTTGAAAAATGACATTTAGGAGTTCATAGTTTATAGCCCTCCACCTTATCACGCTCCAATGCTTATTACATCTGCTCCTTTGGCCCCCAATGATAATTAGGTCGCCAGGTGTTTAACCTCTGGAATGTTTATTTGGCTGCCTAAGAGAAGGCTAAAGACTCTATGGAGGTCATTCCGAGTTGTTCGCTCGCTAGCAGTTTTTAGCAGCCGTGCAAACGCTAAGCCGCCACCCTCTGGGAGTGTATTTTAGCTTAGCAGAAGTGCAAACGAAAGGATCGCAGAGCGGCTACAAAATAATTTTATGCGGTTTCAGAGTAGCTTCCGACCTACTCAGCGCTTGCGATCACTTCAGACTGTTCAGTTCCTGTTTTGACGTCACAAACACGCTCTGCGTTCGGCCAGGCACGCCTGCGTTTTCCCTGGCACGCCTGTTTTTTTATGCACACTCCCTGAAAACGGTCAGTTCACACCCAGAAATGCACACTTCATGTCAATCACTCTGCGGCCAGCAGTGCGACTGAAAAGCTTTGCTAGACCCTGTGCAAAACGACATCGTTTGTTGTAATAGTACGTCGCGCGTGCGCATTGTGCCACATACGCATGCGCAGAAGTGGCTTTTTTTGCCTCATCGCTGCACAGCAAATGAATGCAGCTAGCAATCAACTCGGAATGACCACTTATGTGCAGCACAGGCGGAAATCAGGAGACCACCTGTCGGGATCCTGGTAGTCACAATGCCGCACCACAATCCTGGCAGGCGGTCAAATACTGCTACCGGAATACCGGCGTACAGGCTTTTCTCCATTTATGGGTGTCCACGACACCCATTGAGGGAGAATAGATCCTGTGGTAAGCGCAGCGAGCCACTGTACCTGCAGCATGGGGAGTGCAGTGAGACCGCAAGGGGCTTTCAATCTCACGCCCCGCTGCCGGCATACTGATGGCCAGATCCCGGTCATCGGTAAATAGTATGTATTCCGTGCAGCATAGCGTATTTGAATTAAATATATTGCTCCCGCCTGCATCTGCCTTACCCTTACACCATTTCTTCCTCCCTTCATGACAGAAGCTGTGTCTATGCCTGGCCCCACCACTTTATTCAAGTTAATGTCAAGCTTTTTTTTTAAGTATTTAGCATAGCAAGATAAATTGTACGAGCTTCACCATCCTCAATAGTAGCAATATCGGCTATTATTGTTATGCCGAGGCCCTCACTGGTAATACGAGTACAGTAATCACTATAATTAGCTCTTTGTAGTTTGCTATATCACAGATGATGCCAAAGACTGGATTCTCTAAGTTCTTTTCTAGAAGCAATATAAGTGCCCACATGTATCTCCTCTCACAAGTCTTAAGTAGTTGTAAAAGCCATGATTATCCTGCAGAAAGATATAGCTGCTGACTGTTGCTACCTCAGGATTCATTTGGGTGTGGTGTGATAGAGGGCGAGATGCAGGAAGCTTAAACTTGCAGCCAAACCTCTGAAAATGGCATTTCCGGACCTACTCTGCACAAAATGTTTCTGCAGAGTTCGGCTGGACAGTCGTTCGCACTCTTGCAAAGCGAAAATACACTCCCAGAGGACGGCGGCCTAGCGTTTGCACTGCTGCTAAAAACAGCTAGCGAGGGATCAACTCGGAATGAGGGCCCATGTGCACTGCAGGGGGGGGGCAGATATAACATGTGCAGAGAGAGTTAGATTTGGGTGTGGTGTGTTCAAACTGAAATCTAAATTGCATTGTAAAAATAAAGCAGCCAGTATTTACCCTGCACAGAAACAATATAACCCACCCAAACCTAACTCTCTCTGCACATGTTATATCTGCCCCCCCCCTGCAGTGCACATGGGCCCTCATTCCGAGTTGTTTGCTCGTTCTTTTTCCTCGCATCGCAGCGATTTTTTCTGCAAACTGTGCATGCGCAGTGTTCGCACTGCAGCTGCGCCAAGTAAATTTGCTAAGAAGTTTGGTATTTTACTCACGGCATTACGATGTTTTTTCTTCGTACTGGTGATCGTTGTGTGATTGACAGGAAGTGGGTGTTTCTGGGCGGAAACTGGCCGTTTTATGGGAGTGTGTGAAAAAACGCTGCCGTTTCTGGGAAAAATGCGGGAGTGGCTGGAGAAACGGGGGAGTGTCTGGGCGAACGCTGGGTGTGTTTGTGACGTCAAACCAGGAACGAAACTGACTGAACTGATTGCAGTGGCAGAGTAAGTGTCGAGCTACTCAGAAACTGCTTAGAAAATTCTATTCGCAATTTTGAGAATCTTTCGTTCGCAATTCTGCTAAGCTAAGATTCACTCCCAGTAGGCGGCGGCTTAGCGTGTGCAATGCTGCTAAAAGCAGCTTGCGAGCGAACAACTCGGAATGAGGGCCATGGTTTTGCCAAACTGCTAACAAAATTGCTGCTGCGATCAACTCAGAATTAGGCCCATGGTTTTGCCCAATTGCTAACAAATTTACTGCTGCGATCAGATCTGAATTACCATTTTGTCAGCACAGAATTTGCTTGTGAACAGGAGACCCTGGTAGGAGAGATTTCCTCTGACAAGGTCATCATCTTCATCTACACACATTCTCAGTGACAGCCTTCATGATATATATTAATTCCTGTAGCCTCTGTAACTCTCTATTGCATATACTGTATACAACTGTGAACCATTGGTTTTATTTTTGAAAACAAAAGAACTCTATTACTGAAACACATTAATAAGTTTCTTTATGGGCCCCAACAATATAAAAAATGATGGAAAGAAGATCTGGAAAACTAGGTACTTGACCGTAGCACCATATATCACACTTGCCTACTCTCCTGGAAAGGGCGAGAGGCTCCCGAAAACCGGGTGGCACTCCCTCCCCCCCATGAGAAGTTGGCAAGTCTCCCACATGCCTCTCACCCCGCCACACCCCATCACTCACCACGGCAACACGTCACACATGATTCGTGCTAAATCGCTTCATCGTAGCCCTACCCCCGCTTTACAATGACGGTAATGTGGGCATTGTAAAGCGGGGGCGGGGCTATGATGACGCGTTCACAACACCATGCCCCCGTACCGCCTCCTCCATGCCCCCATACTTCCTCCTCTACGCACCCTCCTATATGACCTGGCTACTATATATCCCTGTTTTTCTCAGAAATGTGTTCTACCACTTCAGTTAGTTCTGAATCAGATGTTGATTCAGCGCTAACTGCTTTATGGATGCTCCAGCACCTTATCTGTTTTGATTCTTTTAATTTAATGCTTATGTTGTCATTTATTTTGTGACTCTCATACCAGACACTTTCCCTTACAGGACTGTAAGTAAAAAATTCTACAAATACAACTGTGACGGTGTTAGTTATATGGGGCCTCTTTATCATCACTTAATGGCCCATCACAAATGTTTTATGTAATGGGCCCATTTATTATTAGGGGCCCGATAATCCCACCTAATATTAAGCAGACTTAAAAAAATCTACATTTTTGGAGTTTGCCTGAGAGAACAAATGACATCTTAAGATGGCGCTGGATCTCTGCGCCCCACTCCTTCCAATGGGAAGAAAGTTCTGGTTTGCAGAGAATGATCCAAGCTAATCCCTCCACTGCTGCAACAGGGGTGGTAAGTATCACTGCTGCTGAAGTAGCAGTGTTACTGATAGCGGTGGACTGCTGCTTTTCAGAGCAGTTGCTCCACACCAGAACAATGCTGAATTGCTACAGTGATAAGTATACCCTGCGGCAGCTCGCAGCAAGTTGAAACTTAGGGGAAGATGTTCTGTGCCTTGGAGAGTGATAAAGTGGAGAGAGCTAAAGTACCAGCCAATCAGCTGCTAACTGCCGTGTTGTAGGCTGTGTTTGAAAAATGACATTTAGGAGTTCGTAGTTTATAGCCCTCCACCTTATCACGCTCCAATGCTTATTACATCTGCTCCTTTGGCCCCCAATGATAATTAGGTCGCCAGGTGTTTAACCTCTGGAATGTTTATTTGGCTGCCTAAGAGAAGGCTAAAGACTCTATGGAGGTCATTCCGAGTTGTTCGCTCGCTAGCAGTTTTTAGCAGCCGTGCAAACGCTAAGCCGCCACCCTCTGGGAGTGTATTTTAGCTTAGCAGAAGTGCAAACGAAAGGATCGCAGAGCGGCTACAAAATAATTTTATGCGGTTTCAGAGTAGCTTCCGACCTACTCAGCGCTTGCGATCACTTCAGACTGTTCAGTTCCTGTTTTGACGTCACAAACACGCTCTGCGTTCGGCCAGCCACGCCTGCGTTTTCCCTGGCACGCCTGTTTTTTTACGCACACTCCCTGAAAACGGTCAGTTCACACCCAGAAATGCACACTTCATGTCAATCACTCTGCGGCCAGCAGTGCGACTGAAAAGCTTTGCTAGACCCTGTGCAAAACGACATTGTTCGTTGTAATAGTACGTCGCGCGTGCGCATTGTGCCACATACGCATGCGCAGAAGTGGCTTTTTTTGCCTCATCGCTGCACAGCGAATGAATGCAGCTAGCGATCAACTCGGAATGACCACTTATGTGCAGCACAGACGGCAATCAGGAAACACCTGTCGGGATCCTGGTAGTCACAATGCCACACCACAATCCTGGCAGGCGGTGAAATACTGCTACCGGAATACCGGCGTACAGGCTTTTCTCCATTTATGGGTGTCCACGACACCCATTGAGGGAGAATAGATCCTGTGGTAAGCGCAGCGAGCCACTGTACCTGCAGCATGGGGAGTGCAGTGAGACCGCAAGGGGCTTTCAAGCTCTCGCCCCGCTGCCGGCATACTGATGGCCAGGATCCCGGTCATCGGTAAATAGTATGTATTCTGTGCAGCATAGCGTATTTGAATTAAATATATTGCTCCCGCCTGCATCTGCCTTACCCTTACACCATTTCTTCCTCCCTTCATGACAGAAGCTGTGTCTATGCCTGGCCCCACCACTTTATTCAAGTTAATGTCAAGCTTTTTTTTTAAGTATTAAGCATAGCAGGATAAATTGTACGAGCTTCACCATCCTCAATAGTAGCAATATCGGCTATTATTGTTATGCCGAGGCCCTCACTGGTAATACGAGTACAGTAATCTCTATAATTAGCTCTTTGTAGTTTGCTATATCACAGATGATGCCAAAGACTGGATTCTCTAAGTTCTTTTCTAGAAGCAATATAAGTGCCCACATGTATCTCCTCTCACAAGTCTTAAGTAGTTGTAAAAGCCATGATTATCCTGCAGAAAGATATAGCTGCTGACTGTTGCTACCTCAGGATTCATTTGGGTGTGGTGTGATACAGGGCGAGATGCAGGAAGCTTAAACTTGCAGCCAAACCTCTGAAAATGGCATTTCCGGACGTTTGGCTGTATACCGCATATGCACCAAGCCCTGGAATGCTATTAATTCTGGGGCTTGGATGTGGTGTGCAATGCCATCTTCAGATGCCGTTGCCCAATAGAAGCCTATGGGCTTCTATTGCACTGCCCTTTCTGAGAGGGATCCAGACAGATCCCTCTCAGCAACCCCCACTGCGCGTGCATCACTCTACGCATGCGCAAATAGGACTCCAGAAGTCCTATAATCACAAAGGACAGCTCTTACCACAGGAGCTGTCCTTTGTGATTTTCTGCATGCATACGGCATTAGCAAATGCCGATATGTATGAGTAGAGTGACGGGATGCATCGCATGCAAAATGCCATGATTACTGCATCCCGCCCACAGTATGATAACAGTCATTTGGCCAGATATACTAAGCCTTAAAAAGTGATAAAGTGGAGAGTGATAAACTACCAGCCAACCAGCTCCTGATTTATTTATTTTTACACACCCAGCCTGTAACATGGCAGTTAGGAGCTGATTGACTGGTACTTTATCACCCTTCACTTTATCCCTTTTCAAGGCTTAGCACATCTCCCCCATTATATTGACATTTATAATGTCAGCACTGTCACGATTCAGGTAACTGGTCGCCATTTCTTACCAGTCAAGTGTCTTCTGAGGCTGGCTCTGCGTTCCAGGGTCGGGTCCCAGCAATGTTGCTGATGTATATATTTTGCATCGCTTCACTGTTGGCCCGCAGCGCTGTTGTGGTGCCTTTCTCGGTGTGCTTGTCGGGTCCCGGCGTGGCGTTCTCATCCCGCCGTAGTCGTGCCTGTGCCTTTGGTGTGCGGAGAGCTGGGTGTGGCGTCTCATGCTCACTGCGGTCTCTGTCTGTTCCTATGACCTTGCTGCGCAGGTGGGCGGGTGTGGCACCTCCTGTCCGCTGCGATCTCCGTTGCCGGCGGTCCTGTGCCTTCAGTGTGCAGAGAGCTGGGTGTGGCATCTTCTGCCCACTGCGGCCTCTGCCGCTGTCCCTGTGGTCTGGCTGTGCAGGTGGATGGTGTGGCGTCTCCTGCCTGCCGCAGCCTCCGCCGCCGTTGCTGTTGTTTTTCATATGGTTTTCCCCAAGCTGACTTTCCCTCCAAGTGATTACATTGGCGCAGCCATTTTGGTTCTAATCACATGCTAGTGATTCCTCCAATCCACTGCGCTACAGAACTCTGCTTGATTGACTAGCCAATGCCTGCATCCCAGCAGGTATAAGTATCCTGTTTCCTAGCTGGAGGATTGTCAGTGCTTCAGTTGTCATCCCAGTGATACTAGTCTCTCCTCATTGTGGTTGTTCCTGTCTTCAATACTCCACTAGAGACTCGCACCAGTCCTACTCCTCATGGTGCAGCCTGACTCTGCAGTGTCTCATCATTGCACCCTGCGTCTGACAGATTACTAAACAGCGGCTTCCAGCATTGTAGCTTCCAGCGGTGTCCTGTCTCTGTTCCACATCGATGCCCTGCCATCGTTCTCCAGTAATCTGCGATCCCAAGCATCACCTGTGACATGTCTTCGCTCCCTAGCTACATTCACCTGTGATATTTCTTCGCTCCCTAGCTACATTAGTGCACTCCAGCACTTCCACTACAGCTATTCAGTTAGACCAGTCCCATCTGGTAAAACCCGGCAGTTTACAACACAGTCACCAGCTTCTGCATTACCTCAGCTGGCTAGTTCCTGTTTCCAATCCGCTTCTAAGCGCATAGGTGTTGGTAAAAGACATACCATCTCCAGGTCCTTTAACACTGTCTCCTGTTTGTACCACACCTATAGACTTTCTAACGAACTTCTAGGAACTGTGACTTGTTTCTTTGAATACCATACTGCAAACTGCCAATACACCTGTTGTGCTGTGTTCTTAATAAAACACGTTGAACATATCTTCAGTTGTCGTTGTCACGCCTTTGGGCACTGGTACTACGGGTCCACACGCATGTCCAGGAGTCCTATCTTACCTCCCAGGTTTAAGTACTCCTCAGCCCTTACAACTGAGGCTTTCCATAGTCAGCACCAGCCCTCAGTTGTGACAAGCATGAGAATTCCAGCATAGTCCTAATGTTGACAATGGCCATCTCCACATTCATCTTGTAGAAACTCATGAAAAGTCAACATGTTAAAATGCAGACATATAATGTCTGGTGGCCCGGCAGTAGATTATCTGGTCCCAATGGCTCCAGCGGTATCTTCTGAGTCTCTGAGTCGGCACAGACATCTGACGGCGCAGTAGTTTTGATGAGTATTTTCCCCTATGCCTAACCCTCATCCCTAACTCCCCTCCTAGTGTCTAACCCTAACCTCTCCCTCATAGCCTAACCATAGCCCCCCCCCCCCCTTGTGCCTAACCCTCCGATCCTGCAGCCTAACACTAATGTCGACATTGTGACCATGTCGACATGTCCTATGTCCACATTTTAACAATGTTGACATCATAACTGTCGACACTGTAGTGTCAACATTATTATTGTCAACCTAATGACTACATCCATATTCATTTCATTAACACTCTGTAACACTGCCTACTAAAACCAGGGTAACTTGATGAATCCATCAGTCATTTTTGCTTATTTAGATTAAAAAGTTTACTCAGAAATCAGCAACTGCTGAGTGTGATTAAAACCCCATCTGTTTGTGCGTGTGTGTGTGTGTGTGTGTGTGTGTGTGTGTGTGTGTGTGTGTGTGTGTTGTGTGTGTCTATGTATACCTACTGGATATCAGACCCTCCAACAAGACCCCTTCCATCGGGTACAATATGTTCTGTTCCTGGACTTCCCATTTCATTTATAATCGCTGTCACCTGTGTTGAAGTAGTTGATTGAAGAGATATATGTTTTAACACTGGTGATGGTAATCATACATTTAGAGAAAAGTACAGGAACAGAGCACCTGATGGAAGGAGTTATGTATGTCTTTGTTTGCACATGTGTGCAAAGGAGTAGCTACCGTAGCTGCAGGGGATGCGGCTGCTACAGAGCCGGTCATTTGATCAGCGCCACCAGGACCTTGTGTCACTTCTTCTCCAGTACTCTGATGGCAATTGACTGGTTCCTAGATCTGGTGCAAACAACACATCTTCTATGTCTGTGACAACTGTTTCACCCTTGATCCTCAAGCACGCAGTAAGTGTCCTGACTTTCATGTCATTTAGGACTTTATTTCCTATTCCACTAATATTTGCAGGTTCACATGACTTTAGTAACTTCAACCAACTTTCATTACAGCTCGTGGCCCCTGAGTACCAGCTGTCACGATTCTCCATGCTGCGATTCTCCAGATACGCCAATCTGAGAACGCTGCCTGTGACACCGTACTGATTACCTCAGCATGTGTGGTAAATCCACGTGGTAACCTGCCACCAGCAGAAGTACCAATCGTTGTGTCTGGTAGGCCAAGCGACTTTTAGGAACCACGCCCAGGGCAAGCTTCTGATCTCACCCGCACACAAAGTTATTAATACGTAAAAATTTGGTAACCTTATCTCTCTCTCTCTCTCTCTCTCTCTCTCGGCTTTGGGTTGGAAAACACAGGTAACAGAAATAAGATTAAGAATTTTTAATCCAAGTATAAACTTAAAAGCTTATTGTTACAGAAAAAAAGAAAGTTACAAGAATATAATAGTTGTAAATAGTCAGTCACGTACTGCAAATACAATTTTTTTTAAAATAGGAATAAACACAGCTTAACCTAAAGTTGGGGTGGCGGATTGAGGCCTATCCTTGATTGACTTTTTGGAACATCTGTACCCTTCGATACCCTCATGCAGAATGAACCCCAAACAGCCTGTGTTTCTCCTATTTAAAACTAAGGCTGCATTCCCCCTTCAGACCCCCTCCCTCTGGGTTCGTTTTAACTCTTCCAAGCAGGGAAGATATTGAGTGTCAGCTCATAGTGGGCTTACCAGCCACTCTCTTGGGGTGGAAGGCCTTATCTTCTAATAGCCTTTGAAGCTCTGGCCATGGTTCTTGTGTAAACAAATGGCCAGTTCTGAGAAGATACAGGCCAGAAAGGGTTTAACACCTTTCTGGTAATAGCTCTGGTTCTGGGGTAATTAAACTAGCTCTGGTCAGTGTGTCTGACCAGCAGATCAATCAAGCTTCTACCATTTGACATGCAAAGACAGTTATCACCAGGGGTGCAAGTATGCGGGTACGCTCGGGTACGGAGTACCCTTAAGAATTTGGCAGCGGGTACGCAGTATCACCTGCCACACACTTTGCAATTACCACAAATATAATGTGCCACAAAGCAACAAGACCATGGTGCTTGGCAGCATGATGCCTCCTCCCACTTTGCAGGGTTACTGGGAGTGCGACAGTGGCTGTTTTTTCCTGTTATAAGGGAGGCATTACTATATATTGTTATTATATTGGGGGCATTACTATATATTTCTATTATACTGGAGGTATCACTATATAGTTCTATTATACTGGAGGCATTACTATATGGCCCTCATTCCGAGTCGTTCGCTCGGTAATTTTCTTCGCATCGCAGTGAAATTCCGCTTAGTACGCATGCGCAATATTCGCACTGCGACTGCGCCAAGTAATTTTACAATGAAGATAGTATTTTTACTCACGGCTTTTTCTTCGCTCTGGCGAACGTAGTGTGATTGACAGGAAATGGGTGTTACTGGGCGGAAACACGGCGTTTTCGGGGCGTGTGGATAAAAACGCTACCGTTTCCGGAAAAAACGCAGGAGTGGCCGGAGAAACGGGGGAGTGTCTGGGCGAACGCTGGGTGTGTTTATGACATCAAACCAGGAACGACAAGCACTGAACTGAACGCAGATGCCGAGTAAGTCTGAAGCTACTCTGAAACTGCTAAGTAGTTTGTAATCGCAATATTGCGAATACATCGGTCGCAATTTTAAGAAGCTAAGATACACTCCCAGTAGGCGTAGGCTTAGCGTGAGCAACTCTGCTAAATTCGCCTTGCGAGCGAACGACTCGGAATGAGGGCCTATATTTTTAGCCTTGCCTCCAGATGCCCCCCAAAAAAGTTGCTGTCATGTGGCCACGCTGCTAATGTCATATAGCCACTCCCACTAGCAACATGTGACCACGCCCCCTCACAACACATGGCCACGACCATTTTCAACACTCAGTACCACTAAGAAAATATTTCTACTTGCATCACTGGTTATCACACACTGGTACATTGATACATCGATCAGAATATTGATATCACATACACTGATTTTAACAGGTCTTTTTCTACTTGAAATAGCCTGGATCATGACACATCCCCCTTTAAGATCAGCATGGGAGCAGTGGCATGTCAGGCCGCAGTCTCCTATGCTGTATTCTGACAACTGTCAGTACCTGGCCTAGATGGGCTGCTGTCTTCTCCATGGCGAGACAGCCCGTCGCAGTTACCATGGTATGCACCATGTCTGTGCTGAATTGTGAAGTTATATTGTTGCAATATCAAGCTCCACCGGAGCAGTTTGCCCTTGTCACCTGCAACTCTATGTAACCAGCGCAAAGGATGGTGATCTGTAACTATGGTAAAATCACGTCCACAGAGATAGGACTGCAGTTTCTGGAGGGCCCAGACTATTGCAAGGCATTCTTTTTCAATGGTTGCATAGGCTACCTCACGAGGGAGTAGCTTTCGGCTCAGAAACATAATGGTGTGTTCCCCCCCCCCTGGTCATCGACCTGGCTGAGCACAGACCCAAACCCATAGTTAGATGCGTCTGTCTGCACCACGAACCTGTGGTTAAAATCAGGAGCCTGCAGCACCGGTGCCTCAGACAGGACTGCCTTTAATGTGCAGAAGACTTGGTCCCAAGCTTCTTTCCAGTTTACCAATTGGGGAAGCTTCTTTTTGGTAAGATCGGTTAGGGGCTTTGCAATTGCGTGGTACTTTGGTTCAAACTTGCGATAGTACCCTGCCATCCCCAAAAAGGACATGACCCGTTTCTTGGTTTTGGGGTTAGACCAAGCGGCAATAGCTTCCACCTACCCTGGTTCGGTATGGAGAGTGCCCCCACCTACTCGGTGCCCCAGGTACTGTACCTCACGCTTGCCCAGCTGGCATATCTCTGGTTTGGTTTGATTGTCAGGCCAGCCCCAGCAATCTGCTTTAACACATCATCCGAATGGATCAAATGTTCCACCCAGGTGTGACTAAACACTGCAATGTCGTCCAGGTATGCCACCGCGTGGTCCTCCCGGCCCTCTAGCAGGTCATTAACCAAACGCTGGAAGGAAGCCGGCGCATTTTTCATTCCAAAGGGCATGACGAGGAATTCATACAAGCCAAAGGGGGTGATAAAGGCTGACCTCTAGCGGGTCTTGGGCAACAAGGGGAACTGCCAGTACCAGCGGCTGAGATCCATAATGGTGATGTAGTGCGCAGTGGCCAGCTGACTTAATAGGTCATCCATTCTGGGCATGGGGTATGCATCAAATACCGTGGCTTAGTTTAATCACCTATAGTCCACACAGAACCTGGTGCCCCCACACTTCTTTGGGACCAGCACCACAGGCGCAGCCCAGGAACTGCAGGACTTCTGGACCACCCCTAGTCTCAATATTTCATCCATCTCGCCTCATTGCCTGAAACACCTCCAATGTGCCTTGGTATGCTGGCTGTCGCAGGGGTGTTTGGGTACCTGTGTCTACATGGTGGGTGACTAGGTGCCTTTTCCCTGGCCTCCCTCTGAAGCAGGTCTGGTAGGGGCGCAAGGCATCAGACAGCTGACTCCACTGCATCTCTGTCAGCTCCTCTCCATACTGGGCATCTGGCAAGGAACCCCCTGACGCAGCCGCGGTCTAATAGTAGGTCCGGTTCCTGGTCCTCCTCTGGGAGGCTGCAAACTGCCAGCATGCAGGTGTCCCTGCTTTGGTAGGCCATGAGCATATTGAAGTGATATACCCTATGACTCTTCCTGCCCTCATCGCTGGCAATGACATAGGGGGTCATTCCGAGTTGATCGTAGCTGTGCTAAATTTAACACAGCTACTATCAGGCACTCAGACATGCGGGGGTTGCCCAGCACAGGGCTAGTCCGCCCCTCATGTCAGTGCCGCCCCCCCCCCCCCTGCCGAAATGCAAAAGCATCGCACAGCGGCGATGCTTTTGCATCTCAGGAGTTACTCCCGGCCAGCACAGCTCCTGCGGCTGGCCGGGAGAACTTCTTCGCTGCCCCGGGTTGCAGCGGCTGCGTGTGACATAATGCAGCTGCCGCGGCCCACCCCCCAATGATCCGGCCATGCCTGCCAGCCCCCTCCCGCCCAGCGACCACCTCTGCCTCAGCCTTCGGCCATCTGGCATACGCCCGCGCACTGCGGCACATGCGCAGTTCCGACCCGATCGCTGCGATAAACTGTAGCGAGCGATTGGGTCAGAATGACCCCCAATGTTCACATCATTTACGCACTGGAGTACCATGTAAGGACCTTCCCATGCAGCTTGCAGTTTGTTCTGCCTCATTGGAATTAGTACCAGAACCTTCTGCCCAACTTCAAATTTGCACTCCCGGGCATTCCGGTCATACCAGCATTTCTGCCTGGTTTGGGCAGCCTTAAGGTTGCTCTGAGCTAACTCCATCAGTGTCTGCAGCCTGTCCCTGAACTGCATGACATAGTGTACCACAGAAGTCTCAGGGGTGGCTATCTTCCCTTTTCAGTCCTCTCAGATCACATCCAGGGGACCGCACACCCGGTGTCCAAACAAGAGTACAAAGGGTGAGTAACCAGACGATTCCTGTGGCACTTCGCGGTACGCAAAGACGAAGTGCGGCAGGAATCACTTCCAGTCTCTTCCCTGGAACTCCACAAATGTACGGAGCATTTGTTTCAGGGTGCCATTGAATTTCTCGACCAGCTCGTTCCCCGAGGGATAAGGGGACGTGATCAGATGATGCACATGCATCCTCTTGCAGAGGCTCTGCATGAGGCTGGACATGAACTGCGGGCCCTGGTCCGATCAGCATCTCCTTGGGAAATCCTACCTGGGAGAATATGGCAATAAGGGCGTCCGCTACCTTGTCTGCCCTAATGGATGAGAGAGCCACAGCTTCGGGGTAACGGGTGGTGTAATCTACCACAGTGAGAATGTATTCTTTCTCTGAGCTACTGGGTATTGCAAGGGGACCTACAATATCTACGGCCACCCGTTCAAATGGTTCTGACCCATCGCAGGGAGGGGAATGAGGGGAGCCTTCCCTACATCCCCTGCCTTCCCCACCACCTGGCAGGTATGGCAGGACCAACAGTACCTGTCTACCTCATCCAGCACACGTGGCTAGTGGAAATTCTGTCTTATGTGGGCCTTGGTCTTTTTAACTCCTAGGTGTCTGGCCAGGGGAATTTTAAGGGCTACCTTAAGCAGATCCTCCCAATAAGTTTAGGATACTATTAGCTGATGCTCAGTTACTTGCCCTGGTAAGGTATCTGGGACAACTAGTTCCCATTACAAACAGTCATTCTCCCAGGAAAGTCTGTGAGGGTCCTTGTGACTGACCAACTTTCCAGTTGCAGCCACAGCTCTGAGGTTTTCCAGAGAGGCATCTGTTAACAACTCTGCCTTGAAAGACACACTCTCTATTGAGCCCTCAGTGTGTGGAGTGGACCCCTGTGGTGTGTTTGTGTGCAGCCTGTTCGCAGGGAGGGGGACTAGAAGGGGAATAGCTGCAGCGTGTGTCTGGCTCTCCCTAGACTTCTGAGAGTGAGTAGAAACAGCGGCCACCCACACAGCCCCCTCCTCAGTCCCTATCCTGGCAGTACCCTCAACAGACATATCAGTAATGCCTACCAGACCCATTGAGTCATTCCCCACACATGGTACAACATTTCCCACATTGGTAAAAGACAATACAGAATCACCATTACCAGAATTAGCCTGACCTGGTGTATTCCCTCTGGGTATCTGCTCATCAACATGACCATTTTCCCCACTACATGGAATCATTGCCCCCTCATTACACAAAGACGTGTACTTTATTGGGATCACTTGATACCTGGGGAGGAATGTGGTTAGCTGGGAGAACTGGCAACATCGCATCAGACACATCAGGTTCAGTTAAGTTTGTGGCACGCATTCAGCCCAATGGGGCAACACTCCCCCCTACTGGAAACCTCTGCCTGTATACACAGGCCACGGCTACTTCGGAGTGTGTTTTGCCCGATACAGCAATTGTCTTTCTGGGAATAAAGTTCTCCAGTTCCACTAAAGTGGGGTGAACTAAAGTCAAATCTGACCCGGTATCACGTAGCCCCACAGTTATCTGCTTTTCTATGACCAGATTCTCACTGTCTCCTGCCTGGGGTCCTTGTGCATATAAAACGGCAGGCACGGGCTTCGATGGTTGGCTCCCCACAGGAGAGGGTGCCATCTTCTTCACTGGGCACATAGCACTGAGGTGCCTGGGGTCATCACATACATAACACCGGTGGCTTTTGACCCAAACCAGCTTTCCCCCCACCATCTTAACTTGGGATGAAGCGGGGGTCACCGCTGTAGGGGTTATGGGACGGCTCCTCCAGGTCACTTTTCTCTCCAGGAAGGTTGCCCAGGTGGCCCCAACTCTTCTTAGTTGTGGCACTCCATGTAGCAGCATACTTGTCCGTAAGGCTGGAAGCCTCCTCTGTTGACTCGGAGTCACGATCTAGGACCCATTCCTTGATGTCAGCTGGGCAAAGGGAAATTAATTGCTCCAACAGGATGAGGTCCTTTAATGCAGCAAAGTCCGTCACCTCCACTCCATCCAGCCATTGCCGCAGGAAGGTTGTTAACTGTGCAGACAGTCCAGCATAAGTATCAGAGGCGTTGCGAGATAGCCCTCAGAACTTCTGCCTGTGAGCTTCCGGGGTAATGTTAAAACTGGCCAGCAATGCCTTTTTAATTTCTGCATAATTCCCATCCATTCCCGTGTGAGGTCAGCGAATGCATCCAACGCTTTTCCCCATAGGGCAGGGGTTAAATACCTGGCCCACAGACTATAATCCAATTGAAATTGTCTGCAAGTCTTTTCAAAAGTCCTGAAAAAGGTGTCCAGCTCACCATCCTTTTCCATCACTGGAAAGTGATCTCGACAGGGTCGATGGGGGTATGCGTCTACGGCCACAGGCTGGTGAGAAAGTCTAGCTAACTCCAACTGGAACTTGCGATCAGCTTCCTTTTCTGCAGCAGCCGCCTCTCTGTCCAGAGCAGGTTTGCGTTCCGTAACCGCCATTTCCAAAGCAGCTTTCTCTCTCTCCAAAGTAGCTTGGCATTCTAGTATCTGGTGAATTTTATTCACTTAAGTTCTCCATACAAAAAAAATAACTTTTTTAAGATATACCACCGCTGCCAACCAGTTTGTCACGATTCTCCGCGCTGCGATTCTCCAGATATGCCAATCTGAGAATGCTGCCCGTGACACCATACTGATTACCTCAGCATGTGTGGTAAATCCACACTGTAAACTACCACCAGCAGAAGTACCAGTCACTGCGTCTGCCAGGCTAAGCGACATTTAGGGACCCCACCCAGGGTGAGCTTCTGTTCTCACCTGCACACAAAGTTATTAATACGCAATAATTTGGTAACCTGACCTCTCTTGAGGCTTTGGGTTGGAAAACACAGGTAACAGAAATAAGATTAAGAATTGTTTTAATCCAAGTATAAATTTCAATGCTTATTGTTACAGAAAAAAGAAAGTTACAAGAATATAATAGTTGTAAATAGTCACACACATAAATACAATTTCAAATAAAATGAAATAAAAATAGGAAAAAACACAGCTTCACCTGAAGTTGGGCTGGCCGATTGAGGCCTATCCTTGATTGATCAATCAAGCTTCTACCATTTGACATGCAAAGACAGTTATCACACACTGGTACATTAATACATTGATCAGAATATTGATATTACAAACATTGATTTTTAACAAGGCTATTTCTACTTGAAACTGCCTGGATCATGACACCAACAATATTTTTGGTGGCTGCTACATTGAGTGCTGACTTATTCTTCTGCATGATGAAATACCACTGGGTTCATTTGCTTGACATTGCACTACATTGAGTCCTTATGTCCCACTTTGTGACACTTGAAGCACTTGTATTTTGGATTTTTCATTTTGAGCCCTTTGACAGTAGAATAGAATTCTCAGCATTGGTCTCAACAGATATGCTCTTTTGAAACTGCAGTAGCTTGGCCCGTACAATTTCTGTTGGTAGCTTGGTACATGCAATGGGATCCTACCAGGAGACGGTTAATACAGGTGAAATGTGGTGCTTGTAATGTGAACCAGAAGGTACATGCACTGGTGGCAGTGGGACTTGTTATGCGGCCAGAGGTGGTGGCATGGTAGTGCATATTGGCACTGCCACTATTATATGTGGCACCAGTATGTCTGTCTCTCTAAGTGACACTCAGGGGCACCTCCCTTCTGTCCAGAGGATGGAGGAAGAAGAATGTGCAGTAAGGTGCACATGTGAAGAAGCATTGGGTTGAGGTTTGGGCATGCACAGCAGCACATCTCTGTTACTATGGGGACCCTGTCACACCTAGGAAACAGCACAGAGCGCACTATGAACAAGAAAGGCACAGGGCACATTCTAAGAACATGCCTTCCATCCATCTTTCTGCTCCCAGCCCTGTGACCTCTTGAGTGTTGGAGGCAAGATCCAGAGACACACACAGCAGACTTGGTGGGAAATCTGCCACTGGGCCAAGCTCTGGGGAAGGTTGTTTTTTTCTAGCAACTAGAACCCACCCCCTTCCCCCTGCATTTGCCTAAGCCAATGGTTCCATTGCACCCTGCTTTGTCACTAGTAAGTATTGCCTGACGATCACCTGACGATAACTAAACCAGCACCGGTGTCGGAATGAGTGGGGCAATGGTGCAGCTGGCTACCCTAGATATTTGAGAGACACCAGTCAATGCAGGGCACCATCTAGTGTTATCATGGGCAGTGTCAGGATGGAGATAACCTCATTTTGCAGCTGCTCTACCTCTTCCCACCACATAGCCCTTCTCTATCCACTTCCTGGGCCCTCCCCCTCCCTGCACTCAGGTCCAGTCACTACAGTGTGTGACTAGTTACTGTGGGCTGGCCCCTGCTCTGGGACCTGCCCTGCACCCTTCTCACCTCCCATTTCTAATATTCCTCCATTCTTTCCCCTCAGCTCCCCTTTGTGCTTCCCACCCCCCTTGGACCCAAACGCACCCACCAACCCTCTCAGAGCACCTGTCCCTGGATGTGTTTTATAATACATCTGGGTGATGATGTCTAAAACTCAATAAATAATAAATGGGGCCCTTAATGTGGCATTTTTATTGTATTACACAATTTATCTGCATTCCCCATAGTGTCCTATATGCGGTTTTAAACATAAATGTGTGCATATGTGTGTATGTACAGTATATATAGAAATGGATAGGAATATAGGGGTCTATTTACTAAGTTTTGGGTGGAGATAAAGTGGATGGAGATAAAGTACCAGCCAATCAGCTCCTATCTGTGATTTTTCAAACCCAGCCTGTAACATGGCAGTTAGGAGCTGATTGCCTGGACTTTATCTCCGTCAACTTCATCTCCACCTGAGGCTTAGTAAATAGACCCCTAGTTACATAGTGAGGTATAAAAATGACAAGTTGTCCATCGAGTTCAATCTTGTTTTGATCCTATACTGTTATGAATGTAACCGAAGTATACCCGTAGTAACTCAATACAGTCTTTTTAAGTGTTATATCCCTAGATATCTTTATCAGATACAAGTTTATCCAACCCAGTTTTAAACTCAGTTACCGAGTCCGCCATTATGACTTTCTCAGGCAAGGTATTCCAGATCCTTACTGCCCTTATTGTGAAGAACCCTCTCCTTCAGGGGGTATTACATTTTTTCTCTTCTAACCTTAGAGAGTGTCCACGTGTCCTTTGTATAGGTCTCCTAGTAAACAAATCGCCTGATAGCTCCATGTATTGTCCCTTTATGTATATTTATATATATATATATATATTGATAATATCTCCTCTTAAATGCCTTTTTTCAAGTGAGAACATATTTAACCTAGCAAGCCTTTCCTCATATTCCAGCGTCTCTAACCCCCTTATCAATTTAGTTGCTCGTCTCTGAACCCTTTCAAGCTCTAAGATATCTTTTATATTGAGGTGCCCAAAATTGTACACAATATTCAAGATGTGGACATACCAATGATTTATATAATGGTAAGATTACACTTTCATCCCTTGTCTCAACTCCCCATTTTATGAAGGCTAAAACCTTATTTGCCTTTGTTGCTGCAATCTGACTGTTGCTAAATGTATTATTAATGAGCACCCCCAAACCTTTTTCTAATACAGTGTCTACTAAAATCTCTCCTTTTAATTTGTAGGATGCATAGTAATTTTTAGTTCTGAAGTGCATGACTTTATATTTATCTATATTAAATCTCATTCTCCATTTAGATGCCCAAACTTCCAGTTTAAATATGTCATTCTGTAGGGACTCTGAATCCTTGTCTGAGTTAATTACCCTGCATTCCAGACCATGGCCCTCATTCCGAGTTGTTCGCTCGCTAGCTGCTTTTAGCAGCATTGCACACACTAAGCCGCCGCCCTCTGGGAGTGTATCTTAGCATAGCAGAATTGCGAACGAAAGATTAGCAGATTTGCGAATAGAAAATTCTTAGCAGTTTCTGAGTAGCTCCAGACTTACTCTTACATTGCGATCAGTTCAGTCAGTTTCGTTCCTGGTTTGACGTCACAAACACACCCAGCGTTCGCCCAGACACTCTGCTGTTTCTTCAGACACTCCTGCGTTTTTCCCAGAAACGTCAGCGTTTTTTCGCACACTCCCATAAAACGGCAGTTTCCGCCAAGAAACACCCACTTCCTGTCAATCACACTCCGATCACCAGAACGATGAAAAATCCTCGTTATGCCGTGAGTAAAATACCTAACTTTTCAGTAAAATAACTAAGCGCATGGTCTCTGCGAACCTTGCGCATGCGCAGTAAGCGACTAATCGCAATATAGCGAAACTCGGCAACGAGCGAACAACTCGGAATGAGGGCCCATATTCCTACTGTAGGTCATTAATAAATATATTGAACAGTAATGGCCAAAGTACTGACCCTTGCAGTATACCACTGAATACAGTGGCCCAGGTGGAGAACATCCCAATAACCATAACTTACCAAATTTACTTACCCAAGTACAAATGGCGTTTCCTATGCCGAGCTCTTTTAGTTTGAAATATCTATATAAATATAGATATAGCTAGACATATATATGATATCTATCTATAATTTTATATATATATATATATATATATATATATATTTTAAACAGAAAGTAGTCTCGCGCAATCCAACACAAAGTCTTTGAAGTATATGTCAGTCCATATGTATTATTGCAGCAATCCTCTTTTAGGAGTAAACCCGTACTCCTCAGCACATGTGGAAAAGAGAATAATGGAGGGCGCAATTGTGAGTATAAAATCACAAGTAGTTTACTGGCATCATAATCACTCACGTACATTCAAAGTATAAAATAACCAGCGCGATGTCGATCATCAGTGGAGCCTCCGGATACCCGCACCGATGAACCCCGTCGCTCTCCGGATACCAACAGCCGCTAAATCCTTCTAGCCGACACTTCTAGCCGACACTTCAAACGCTGGATCCAAGTACCTCGTCCTGCAGGACGAGGTACTTGGATCCAGCGTTTGAAGTGTCGGCGCGTGTGGTCCGTGAATTGAGTCCGTGCGGCTAGAAGGATTTAGCGGCTGTTGGTATCCGGAGAGCGACGGGGTTCATCGGTGCGGGTATCCGGAGGCTCCACTGATGATCGACATCGCGCTGGTTATTTTATACTTTGAATGTACGTGAGTGATTATGATGCCAGTAAACTACTTGTGATTTTATACTCACCATTGCGCCCTCCATTATTCTCTTTTCCATATATATATATATATATATATATATATAATCTGTCATCGGAAAGGTGGTGTGGTGGGCAAGTCCACCTGCCCCTGAGGGGGTGACATTCTGCGATTTAGGGCTGTCAACATAAAATTATATTTCCCACTGTCAAAGTCAGAAAAATGTCTCAATGCACGTTGCCATATTTGCACCGCACACTGGTCCGCGCTGCGCGTGCGTACGCTCTCCCGTGGAGGCGCATACCCGCAATAGCGTGCACTCGCAGGCGCGGTATGCGCATTTACGGTAGAGTTTATGTGGTCGTAGCGTGCGACTCATTCGTTACATATTTTCACAATTAATGTAGTTTATAGATCATGGTCCCTTTGATAGATTCTGAAAGTTTGGTTAAAATACAATGTCCCAGAGCTGAGGAATCCCTCTTTATATCGTACGAAGGGTCTAACAGGAATCATACAGCAGTGTTTGGTACCCATCGGAAGAGTATTTAATTAGCAATATTCCGGTGTTGGTTTGGAGCGTATTAATCGCTCGTGCGAATAGTTATGGACATAAGAAGTTTATGTCCATTTCTATTATTTACTCATACTCAGGTATGCGGCGGGAAACCCAGTTTCCCACCCACCTGAGCTGTTGGAAATCGTCACAGCCCACCTGTATGAATCACCCTATGACCTTTTGTTATGATGCAGGGCCGAATTCCTTCGGCCAATGGACAATGGGATTGTTAGGACCAGGAGATTGCATTGTGTGTGGGGCATAAATAGGCAGGCCGACCACATCCAGCTCTCACTCTCTCATCAACGGTTATCTGCTGATAGCCGGGAGCTGGATATCGAGGCGCAGGCGATCATACCCTTTGTGCGTAAGTTTCTCTCCGTAATCATTGTCTTTCTGTGAGCCAATTTCTCTCATCTCTCTCTCTCTCTCTCTCTCCCTGTTCTGTTCTCTCATATCTCCCCTAGACTAGGCTAGTATTGTATTGTATTAGATAGTATTGTATTGCATTTAGGTCAGTGTAGTATTGTCTTTTTGTATTTATTGTTTAGTTCTGTGGTTAGGAAGTCTCTGTTATATTGTAGTGTATCATTTGTACTGTTATCCCCTTTTACAAGTATATTAGATATAATACAGTTAATAGGCTTTGGAACCTAAACCAGTATCTGTGTATTTTCTATAGTGTTAAGTGTTCACTTGAGCGTCGGTGACGCTCAAGCAGCTTTGTAGTTAGTCAGGTTACACAAGGTTACATTTACACCCTGTACTCACATTAAGGTATTCAGTGTATTTCATTGGTATAAGGTTTTAACATAAAGGTATAGCGTTGTGAGCGTCTGCGCCGCTGGTGATCTCCTCGTGGTCTCGAGCGTCCGCTACGCCATAGCGAATCATTACTCTAGTCATAGCCTATAACGTGTCCTGTGATCACTGGGCCGTGAGCGAACGTGACGCTTGAGCGTCTCGCCTACGGCTGAGCGATCGCTACGCCAATAGCGTACCATTACGGTACTTCTTAAGCAAACAGCGTACAGTGTTCTTAGCTTCATAAAGGGTTGTTATACGACAAAGGAATTTAACATTGTCAATTGGGGACTCGTCCTATACTTCTCACATCTGCACTAGGTAGATCAGCAGACATTATCCCCCCAGCAAAGGGTGGGAGGTTGTCTCATAGTGCTGGCGGGATAAGCGTCTGCTTCGCTTAGATAAAGAGTGCTGAAGGAATCCGGTAACCGGAAGTAAGAACAAAACGCTTGTGTCTTTTAAAACTGTTTATTTTTCTCTTGTCTTGCGTACGCACGCATATATCTGCATTTCTGTTTCATTTTCGTATATCACTATTCCTGTTTGCCAATTTTATAGTTGATAGAAAGTGCTAAAAAGAGATTTGCTGTTATTTCATAGTAGAGGTGATAGTTAAAGTATAGAACAAACACACGGTTTGTCTGAGATACAAGGCAGTCAGTGTGGATTGCGGTAGATGATCAGGGATCATTTACATTGATAAAAATAGAAATTGTGTTACGGTGGATCTTTATATTGCGTACACGTGTCGCTAACAAAGACTAGCGTACGCAATCCAAAGGCAGACGCACGCAGCGTTCATTACGCAACGTAGCGTCCGGTTACGCCCACGTAGCTCAAGCTGTGATAAAGTGAAGTAACGCAAAAGCGATAATTAACGCACAGCGGTAGATAACGCGACGCGGTAAATAACGCAAATCTATTTTTGGAAAAATCTGAAATTTAGTTTAACAGATCCTGCTCCTAATTGGTAACACTTTTGGCCTAAAGACAATTTCTGCGCAGAAATAGATATAGAAACAAAAGTGTACATGTGTTGAGTGAGTGTGTTTTGTATACAAAAGTTTATATAACTTTAAGGTGGAACCAAAAGGAAAGCCGGGTACTCGTCAAGGGACATACGTGTAAGTGACATATACGGTGGCTAGGGAGGCATCCCTGGTTAAATAATATTTGAGCATTAGAGTATAGCGGACCATAAGGTAACAAGACCAGGAGGTCATAAGGTAACAAGACCAGGAGGTCATAAGGTAACAGACCAGGAGGTCATAAGGTAACAGGTAAAATAGACAAAGAGGTCCGCTATAAAAGTCCAGTGGCACAACGCCTGGGGTGTTGGTGCAGAACCCATATAGGCCATACAAGCTCTTGCTGAAGGAATCGCGGCCGGAAACATCGATTCCATTGATCTTTCAGTACATGACAAGTAGTGCTCGTGTACTGAACGATTGGACCGCACGTAATTGTGTGCAGTAGTTAGTAATCTGACCTAATACCATTAGAGTAAAGTGGTCACAAACGCTATTTGTACATTCTGACGTGATTTGTGTAATTTTTTATTTTTGGAAGGGAAGTTCGCTGGTCACTCAGGAACTATCCAACAACCGATACTTGCTGGGGAACGCGCCCCAGTAAATAAAGGTTCACAGGGGCCCTAGGTTGGGCACAGCAGCTCTGGTTACAGTGATTGCAGCACAGGCCAACGTGGGCGAGAAGTAAGTGGGGTACTTGATAAACCACCACCGCCGGCCTGCCCAAGGACATCTTGGTTTGTTTGTAAGGGTTCGCTGAAAACCTTGAGATAAAGATCCAAGGAGGAATAAGCAACGCCTGCAGATTATGGGGGCCATTTGTTCAGGTAGGGGGCGATCAACCTCGGTTCGGGTTGATTCAGAGAACCGACCAGTTGGGTCGGCACGATATGTAATGTGTGAAAAATACGGTAGTCACACAGAGGTTTTATGTGATGAATGGGAGAGAATGACTGTACAAGACAGGGACAAATTCCCAAGAATAGGTAGCTTCAGTCCAGAAGTGTTACAAAATTTAAGGAGGAGGATATGTCTCGTAAAATCAACAAAGAGACGAATTCAACATCATGATTGTTTACAGTTATGGCACCAGGAAGGTGAGATACAGAGAGGGTTGGCTCTGGCGGCGGGATCTGGGGCAGTCAGGAAGTTGATTGCCACAGCTCCTCCTCCACCATACATTGCAGGAGAGAAGTTGATTGCGGAGAGAAACGCACTGGGTTGTAAAACACAAACTCTTAGTAACACTGTAAATGTTAATGATGTTAACCAAATAACTCATGCAAGTATTAACCCGTGCAAGATGTACCCTGTTTTGAACCTTCCTCAGGAGTGTGATCAAGAAGACGATTCAGCAACAATTTCAGCTCTCTCTCTTGCAGCCACCATAGCAGAGACCACAGTAGGCACAGCGACACCCACGAGATTAGTGAAAGCCCCTAGCGGAGGGATAGGTGAGGTCGTGTCAACGGGTAAGTACGGCACCATGCACTACACTGAAACAATTGTACCACAACAAGCTGTAGAATCTACACAGGAAGAGGCTGTTAGAATTGCTCCTGTAAGGGTAATAGCAGTTCCCAATGGAAAAACAGATGTGTCTGGAGCCACTCCCATAAGGAACATTGCCATGTACACTCCATTTTCCCGAATGGAATTAAGAACAATAGTGTCCGAATTTCCTGACCCCAGGAAGGATTTAGTTGCTAGCCAAAAATACATCAGGGATCTAGGTAACACTGTAGAACCCAACAACAAGGATTGGCAGATACTGCTAAGAGCTTGTTTACCTTCCAATGTTGATGCAACTCAGTTTTTAGCTGATTGTGCATTGGATAAAGATGTACCGCTTACAGACGTGTACAACAAGGATAATGTAAAAAGGATAAATTTACAGCTAAAAGAGTATTTCCCAGCCGTTGTTAAATGGAATAAAATATTTTCCATTAAGCAAAAGGAGTCCGAAACGGCAACAGAATATTTTCACCGGGCACTATTAGAAATGGCAAAGTACACTGGTATAGAAGACATTAAGACCAACCCAAACCATCGAGAAGTAGCAGTATCTGTACTGATGGATGGTTTAAAGGAAACATTAAAGACTAGGGTTCAGACCACGCAACCATGCTGGCGAGGTCTGTCAGTGTCTGGCTTGAGAGAGGCTGCTATTGATCACGACAGAAATATCACTAGGCACAGGGAGTCGCAAAGTGATAAGTTGATGTCCGTAAGTATACAGGCGCTGACCACAAGGCAGCCTGCGTATGTACCACCGAATCCTGTGGGTAAGGCAAGTGTAATAACATGTTTTTCTTGTAACAGACCGGGACACTTTGCACGAGAATGTAGAACAAAGAATGTACAAAGATCTTTTCAACCCCCTAGACAACAACACAACACACGACATTGGGAGCAGGGTCCACAGAGGCGGAGTTTTGAGCCACATACAGGGGAAACAAAAAGATATCCCCCGAACAGAGATTGGCATGCCTCTGGTAGTTCCCAGCTAACTCCCCCACAAGTAGTTGCTGCCAATGGGATTCAGGGAGGTCAGCATACCCAATAGGGGTGTGGCCATACCTGTAATCTGCAGCCAGTTAAGTTGATTGCCAGTCTTGGAAGCGAACCAGAGATTGCAATCAATGTAGCTGGTAAAACTTTAAACTTTCTTGTAGACACAGGGGCGGCCAAGTCAGTGATAAATTCGACAGTGGGCATGAGAACCACTGGTAGGACAATTCCAGCCATGGGAGTAACAGGAGTAGTCCAGCACTACCCTGTTAGCAAACCAGCCGAGATTACAATAGGGCCTTTGCATACCAAGCATTCCTTTTTGCTGGCTGCATCTGCACCAACTAATCTCCTGGGAAGAGACTTACTATGTAAAATGGGTTGCGTCATTTATTGTACTCCTGAAGGTGTATTCTTGGACATTCCTGAGAATCACGCTCAGGAAGTACGAGACATGTTAGACTCCCCATCAAAATTAATGTCACATTCCATTATGACAAATAGGAATCCATCCCAAGTAGAAGAGATGACATCTCAGATACCAGAGTCACTTTGGACAAAAGATGGACAGGACACTGGATTAATGGCAAATGTAGCTCCAGTAGTTGTACAAGTAAAAGATGGTAGGATAGCTCCAAAAATCCCACAGTATCCTCTGAAGCCAGAGGTGGAGTTAGGAGTTTTTCCCGTAATAGAGCGCTTGCTACAACAGGGCATTCTAGTAAGAACGTCCAGCACAGCAAATAGTCCCATCTTCCCTGTTAAAAAGAGTGGGGGGAGGGGTTACAGGCTAGTGCAGGATCTAAGGGGGATTAACAAAATAGTTGAGAGTCAGTTCCCCGTAGTGCCTAATCCAGCTGTCATCCTAATGCAAATTCCTCCCACTGCCAAATTTTTCACTGTTATTGACCTCTGCTCCGCTTTCTTTTCGGTACCTCTGCACCCTGACAGCCAATATTTGTTTGCATTCACATACAGAGGAGTCCAATACACGTGGACTCGGTTACCCCAAGGTTTCATAGATAGTCCAAGTATATTTTCTCAGGCTTTGCATGATTGTTTACAGTCTTTCCAACCAGACAGTGGATCAGTATTGATACAGTATGTGGACGATTTATTACTGTGTTCAGATTCACTGGAAGCATCTCTGAAGGATACGAAACAGCTCCTGTTTCATCTTTCAGACACAGGTCACAAGGTTTCCAAAGACAAGTTGCAATTATGCCAAGCTAAGGTAAAATATTTGGGACACTGTCTAACACAAGGACTGAGACACCTGACCGCTGATAGAATCCAAGCCATTAGAGACATGACACTGCCACAAACCCAGCAACAGATCAGGACGTTTCTAGGAATGTGTGGGTATTGCCGTAATTGGATCCCAGGGTTTTCCATATTGGCGCTACCTTTGCAGGAAATGGTCTCTTCAAACAAACCTGATCGGATTTCGCATACAGACGAATCTGAAACAGCATTTGAGAGACTCAAACAGTGCCTAACGCAGGCACCAGCACTAGGTATGCCAGACTATGGGAAACCCTTTGAACTATACGGAACAGAAAGTGCTGGGTGCGCAGCAGGTGTACTAACACAAAAACACGGTGATGCCAGCAGGCCAATTGCATACTACAGCGCTCAGCTAGACACGGTAGCGCGATCCCTCCCCACATGCTTGCGTAGCGTTGCGGCGATAGCATTGCTAGTGACGAAAAGCGAAGATGTCGTGCTAGGCCACAATCTCACAATCCATACACCGCATGCGGTATCTGCCTTATTGAATTCTGCCCAAACCAGACACGTCTCATCAGCAAGGTTTACAAGATGGGAATTGGCATTAATGGCCCCCGTAAACATCACCATAAGGAGATGCAGTGCATTAAACCCTGCAACATTTCTCCCAGGTGTGCCTGGTCAGACACAAAGGGTGGAAGGTGAGAGTGATGGGGAAGGAGGATTTAATGCAAAGGAAGATACACATGATTGTATGGAATATTTGACCCAAAATTTTACCGCAAGGCCTGACATCAGTGACAATCCACTGGAAGATGCAGAACTCACGTTCTACACGGACGGTAGTTGTCACAGACAGTCAGACTCGAGAGACTTGTGTACTGGATACGCAGTCGTAGATGACCAAGACACCATAGAAGCGGAACCGCTAGGCCCACCTCACTCAGCCCAGGTTGCTGAACTGGTCGCCCTAACCAGAGCATGTGAATTGGCTAAGGGTAAGTCTGCCAATATCTACACCGATTCTAGATACGCGTTCGGGGTAGTACATGATTTCGGAGCGCTATGGCGGCTCAGAAATTTCATGACGGCGGCTGGTACACCGATAGCGCATGCAGCTCACATAAAAAGGCTTCTAACAGCGATACAGGAACCCGACAGAGTGGCTGTTATCAAATGTAAAGCACATACATATAGCCAAGACCCAGTATCCCTTGGTAACAGCCGAGCAGACGAAGCCGCAAAGCTTGCAGCTGCTACCCCCACACGGACAGACACCACACAGTTGATGGTATTTAATACCATCAACACACAGAAGTTGTGTGAGATGCAGAATTTGTGTTCCACACAGGAAAGAGCAGTCTGGAAGGCAAAGGGATATGGCCAGGAGTCCTCAGGGCTCTGGACGGATGGACATGGTAAACCAGTGGCCCCCAGGGCATACCTTCCATGTCTGGCTGAAGCAGCTCACGGGCTGACTCATCTAGGCAAGGAGGGGATGTGCAAATTGGTAAGAGCATACTGGTGCGCCCCAGGATTCTCCTCTCATGCGGGTAAAAGAGCAATGTCATGCCTTACCTGTCTGAGAAAGAATATTGGAAAAGCAATACCTACAGAACCATCCCATATCCCACCTGCCGGCGGCCCTTTCCAGGTAATACAAATTGACTTCATTCAATTACCCCCATGTAGAAATTTGAAATATGTACTTGTTTGTATAGATGTTTTCTCGAATTGGGTCGAAGCTTTCCCAACAGCTACAAATACCGCTATGTTTACAGCTAAGAAAATTGTGCAGGAATTTGTATGTAGATATGGTATCCCTAGAATCATTGAAAGTGATAGGGGTACCCATTTTACAGGTGATGTCTTTCAAGGAATGTGTAAGTTGATGGGTATTGATAGCAAGCTGCACACTCCGTACCGTCCACAGGCGAGTGCGAAGGTCGAAAGAGTGAACAGCACTATTAAAAATAAATTGAGTAAAGTAATGACAGAGACAGGATTGACGTGGCCAGAAGCTTTACCCATTGTTTTGTATAGCATCAGAACCACTCCCAGGTCCCCCCTTAATCTGTCTCCTTTTGAAATCCTGTTTGGTCGACAACCGCATGTCATGATTAACCCTCAGGATGATTTGAAATGTAACAATGAAGTAACTGTAAAATACTTGATTAACATGAGTAAACAGTTGAGGAATCAAAATGATAATCTGAAGTTGGTGATTCCTGATTTACCAGATAGTAATTGTCATGACATTGAACCTGGGGATTATGTAATGATACGAAATTTTCTACGCTCAGGTTGTCTTATTGATAGATGGGAAGGACCATACCAGGTCTTATTGACCAGCACCACAGCATTGAAGGTTGCTGAGAAAGAGACTTGGGTCCATTCATCCCACTGCAAGAAGGTTGCTGATCCCGAGAAGTCCCGTGACAAGGAACAGACGGTAGAGGTTGTATCACTGGAGTGTCTGTTCCAGGAGGACTGAGGCGGCACCTGAGCCTTGAAGATCGAAAGCAGCTGTCGACTCCCCTCTCCCTTTTATTGTTTTTCTCCACTTCCCAGCCCCTCTCCCTTAAGATTTCTTTTTCCCCTTTCTCATTCTTCTCTATTTCCTCCTCAAAGATGGACTTGCCCCAAGAGACTGTGATCCGGATTTTGATGTTAACCATGATGTTGACCAGAGCAGTCTGTTCCGGCGAGAGTACCATAGAGGTCGAGAGAGGTTCTGGAATGGGTTCCGATTATGATGATGGAGGCGTAGTTTTCCAAGATCAACCAAACCAACAAGCAAAGGCGAGTATCAGAAAACGATCCGATAGAAGAAATTGTGATGGATTGTTAGCTGAAGAAAATTGTATCTGTAGGCTCTGTGATAATCTGGTTGAAGATGGATGCATAAAGAAATGTCAATCTAGTTTTAATATCCATATGGACCGGCATCCATTGAGTGACTATCACTCTCTAGTGGGTAACGTGTTAAACCAAACAGATTGTTGGGTATGCTCTCAAGTACCTCAGGGTCACAGTAAATCAGGGCTAGTACCATTTCCTTTAACGTTAGGGGAGGTACTTGAGCTAAGTGGTGGGAGACCGGTGGACCGGAGGTTTAACATCTCCAGCCCTCCTAGTTTGAAGCTCCACCAATACCATGTGGATAGGTCCCTCATATGTTTTAACATCTCCAATCCCAGAAAACCGGGAAATTGGGAAGTGTCATGGAGCAACCTTACCATGACCTTTTCACACAGAGCAGATAGAATGCCTACAGATACAGAGCTCGTACGCCACATAGCCAGTAGAGGAAAATCTTTCCGATATCGATATACCCTAGGAAATAGGATTACTAGAGTTGGAGAGGTATCACCAGGATACTGTGCACATATCGTACAAACCGATACGTGCATTAGGCAGATGGAAGAATTAGGGTCAGGAGATTTCACCTGGAAGGTTTGTAACATGGTCATGTCCTTCTCCGTCCCATATGTTCTCCCCGATGATGCATATTTCATATGCGGGAGAAAGGCGTACAAGTGGCTTGCCCCAAACTCTGAAGGATTGTGTTATATTGGAAAAGTATTGCCTGAAGTGATGACTGTTACACATGACAAAATGAAGGACATACACCGTGGTGCCCAAGCTCCTTATACTCACACTCATTACGAGCACCGAGTTAAAAGACAACTGTCAGAAAGGTTAGAGCATCCGGCCTCTGATCTTATCCATGAATCCACCGGGATTCAGGTTCTGGTAGCGTTAGATTTCACTCGCACCGCTCGAGGAGTGATGAATTATAAATACATTTCCGCACTCGCCAATTTGTTAGATAATATCACTGAAATGTATGATGACACGTTTAGATACACTGGAAGAGAACTTCAAGCTTACAAAACAGAACTAGTTCAGCATAGGATGGTTCTTAATTATCTTACAGCAGTAACAGGCAGATATTGTGTTACATTGGCAACACAGTATGGCATAAAGTGTTGCACGTATATCACAAATAGCACCGAGGATCCGGTAGAGGTCATAGACCAAAAGATGGACGATATTCTCCAATTGAAGTGGGAATTTCGTCGAAAACACAATCTCACCCTTGCTGCTGTAGGTAATGAGCTGACTGGTTGGGTGTCATGGTTGAACCCGCGAAATTGGTTCTCCGGTTTAGGAGACTGGGCTCAAGGAGTCATAATGGATGTTGGAAAGTTTCTCCTATGTATCTTGGGTGTTGTTATATCGATTGGATTGATATTTAGATGCGGGCAGGCTTTAATGAGGTGCAAACAAAGTACAAAAGTGATGAGCTTGAGGAGTGAGGAAACTGTAATTAACCTGGATTTGATTTATGACCCAATGATAGAAACCAGAATGTGATGAAAATGCGATTATACGGTCCGTTTCTTTCACCTGTTTTTCTGCTTTTCTCCCAGATACAAAGACCCCCTTGGACGAGGAAGTTGACGAGACGCTATACAGACAACAGACAAGCACCAAAGAAGAAGATTTGACAACTTTAAATATGGACACTTGATGAACTTTGCCATGGATCCCCAGTTTCCCTAGTATTTTTAAACTCACGCTAGCCCAACATTTTTGTAAATCTGATGGCACTGACAAAGCTTGTTGCTCATGCCTAAGGAGCAAAATAGCGCAAAGAAGACGACTCTCAACAGATACCGAACACAACTTCGACGACAGATGTACATTTCCCTGACATAGAATATCATTGCATTTTCCATAAGTGTTCTTTATCTTCATCTCTACAACCCTCAGGTAATAACACACATAGTCGATAGGGAATACAGGCACAGATATCAGCAACCACATACCTCCCCCATTCATGTATCATCAACTAAAATGTGCATCCCCATTTTGTTACAACCACAGCCGAAATGAGCTCGGTAGAGTTTGACAGCCCATCCACAGACCTGTACCACAGGATAAGAAGGAATTCAAATGTATACTTCGCAATACCTCGAAGCTTGATTTACCACACGTACGGCACGATGATACATGACCCTCCAAACATGGACTCATACACACATGCTTCTACTTTCTCACTAGGTCATACCCTCTTCACACCTACTCCACTCTTCTCCCCTACCCAACCATGGAAATCAATTAACCCCTGACTTACATTTTTCTCCTTAAATGCTTTGTGGCAGTTATTATTGACTGCCAAAGGGTGGACTGTCAAAGTCAGAAAAATGTCTCAATGCACGTTGCCATATTTGCACCGCACACTGGTCCGCGCTGCGCGTGCGTACGCTCTCCCGTGGAGGCGCATACCCGCAATAGCGTGCACTCGCAGGCGCGGTATGCGCATTTACGGTAGAGTTTATGTGGTCGTAGCGTGCGACTCATTCGTTACATATTTTCACAATTAATGTAGTTTATAGATCATGGTCCCTTTGATAGATTCTGAAAGTTTGGTTAAAATACAATGTCCCAGAGCTGAGGAATCCCTCTTTATATCGTACGAAGGGTCTAACAGGAATCATACAGCAGTGTTTGGTACCCATCGGAAGAGTATTTAATTAGCAATATTCCGGTGTTGGTTTGGAGCGTATTAATCGCTCGTGCGAATAGTTATGGACATAAGAAGTTTATGTCCATTTCTATTATTTACTCATACTCAGGTATGCGGCGGGAAACCCAGTTTCCCACCCACCTGAGCTGTTGGAAATCGTCACAGCCCACCTGTATGAATCACCCTATGACCTTTTGTTATGATGCAGGGCCGAATTCCTTCGGCCAATGGACAATGGGATTGTTAGGACCAGGAGATTGCATTGTGTGTGGGGCATAAATAGGCAGGCCGACCACATCCAGCTCTCACTCTCTCATCAACGGTTATCTGCTGATAGCCGGGAGCTGGATATCGAGGCGCAGGCGATCATACCCTTTGTGCGTAAGTTTCTCTCCGTAATCATTGTCTTTCTGTGAGCCAATTTCTCTCATCTCTCTCTCTCTCTCTCTCTCCCTGTTCTGTTCTCTCATATCTCCCCTAGACTAGGCTAGTATTGTATTGTATTAGATAGTATTGTATTGCATTTAGGTCAGTGTAGTATTGTCTTTTTGTATTTATTGTTTAGTTCTGTGGTTAGGAAGTCTCTGTTATATTGTAGTGTATCATTTGTACTGTTATCCCCTTTTACAAGTATATTAGATATAATACAGTTAATAGGCTTTGGAACCTAAACCAGTATCTGTGTATTTTCTATAGTGTTAAGTGTTCACTTGAGCGTCGGTGACGCTCAAGCAGCTTTGTAGTTAGTCAGGTTACACAAGGTTACATTTACACCCTGTACTCACATTAAGGTATTCAGTGTATTTCATTGGTATAAGGTTTTAACATAAAGGTATAGCGTTGTGAGCGTCTGCGCCGCTGGTGATCTCCTCGTGGTCTCGAGCGTCCGCTACGCCATAGCGAATCATTACTCTAGTCATAGCCTATAACGTGTCCTGTGATCACTGGGCCGTGAGCGAACGTGACGCTTGAGCGTCTCGCCTACGGCTGAGCGATCGCTACGCCAATAGCGTACCATTACGGTACTTCTTAAGCAAACAGCGTACAGTGTTCTTAGCTTCATAAAGGGTTGTTATACGACAAAGGAATTTAACATTGTCACCTCCCCCCCAGCCAAAGTCTTCATTCACACTTTTACGCTTTACGTTTTTAACAATTTCACAAACAACAGGCAATTTTAAATGCAACTATTACAAGTTATATCTTAATACTTACCTCTTTCCTATGATGGGCACCTATAAAAGACACTTCTCGGTCTGTGGAGCTATACATTTGTGTGGCCGATGCTTCAAAAGATAAATTATATTGGGTTGGGTATGTTATACAGACACCAGGATCCCGGCAGGGGGTGAGCGCACCACATGTTCTATTCCCGCTCAATAGGTGTCATTCAGGATCCCGACATCAACATGCTGACAGCCGGGATCCCAAGTGCCGATAACATAACCGCATTTCATGATATTTGTGTGACAAGCGCAATGTAGAGAAATAAGCTCAGCATAGAGTTGAGGCAACCCTCAGCAGCGAAAGGGTTAAGTGTTGCTAAGTACCAGTCTTTCCCTGCAAGATCTTCTCTGTGCATCTCTCCTGTGGTGGAGCAATCTATCAATTGGTGTATCTATAGTGGGTTCAGGGAGTACGGTGCACATGGCCCCTGGGTCCGAGGATGCTCCTACCGCACACCCTCCACCCATGCCCTTTCTGGAGCACTGTGTCGGCAACAGCAGTGCTGCACAAATCACCAGGAAAATGGAGTGACAGCTAAATTTCCTAGTGATTTGCGCATGCTCAGTAGAAAACTCATCAGGACAATGGTCACCCAGCCATTTTCCTAAAGACTTGCACATGTGCAGTCACAGCGCAATTGTCTATTCCAATACCCGTTTCTAGAGAGGAGGGTGGCCAGACGGAGACAGTACATAGGACCCCTCATCTCTTGATACACCCCTGAATCAATGGTATTAAGTGGTACCCCTAACATCACTTTCCCTATTGGACCCTTTATGCCCCAGTCACTTTGACACTTCGTTATTTACTATACTACACACTTTTTGTAGGGTATGGGATTCCAGGTCGACACCAAAAAGGTCGACACACCTTAGGTCGACACCAATTTGTCGACACGCCTTAGGTCAACATGGAAAAAGGTCGACATGCGGTTTTTATTTTTTTTTGGGTGTCGTTTTCTTCGTAGAGTGACCGGGAACCCCAATTAGTGCACCACGTCCCCTCGCATGGCTTGCTTCGCTCACCATGCTTCGGGCAAGGTGCCTCGCTCCGCTACCGCTGCGCTCGGCACAGGTTACCATTCCCAATTGTAGTCCATGTGGATCGTAAAGTATGAAAAAGTTCAAAAAAATTAAAAAAATTTTAAAAACTCATGTCGACCTTGTTCATGTCGACCGTTTGTCGATGTCGACCTTTTGACCACGTTGACCTAAGGTGTGTCGACCAAGTTGTGTCGACCTAAGGTGTGTCGACCTTTTTGGTGTCGACCTGGAGTCCGGATACCCTATTTGTAATGATTACATGAAGTCGTGGATGTGATTGCAATTCCGCTGGTCACCACTGCGTGTCGTCAGAGTGCAATCGTCTGTACCTGTAGCAAAGCCAGTGTCACCCAGAGACGCTATATGTAACCACTGTACCTGAATTGTACTGAGAACTACAGAGTTTCTTTTCAGTTTTACACTTATTTCTTCTCTATTTTTTTTTTTCTGTTTCTTTTTCTTCAGCTGCTGACAAACCGCGAACCAACGTTATGTTTACTCTTTGCTGGGAGTGTTAAACACACACAGAGGTGAAAGCAAATAGGAAAGTTGAAGCAGATCAGATTTCTGCATCCACCTACCACTACAGGGGGGAACTGTGACTCTCTCTGCCCCTGACACCCTGCGATGTGACCAGCCCCGGCTGTGTGCACCCTGTACACCCTGCTGCATCACAGCAATCAGCAGCATTAAGCTTAATGCTTCTCCTGAAATGAGGAAAACACAAGTGAGGATATGAATATTATTCTTCTGGCTCCGGAGATGTGAGAATCAGGATGCCCCCTTTAATGGGTTCCAGTAATAATTCTCCTTGAAGATCATTAGAAAAGTTGCTGCTGGTAAGGCAGTGTAAGATGAGAACTCTGGGGTTGCCTGGACTTCCCTCTCCTAGAGGTGTGATGGTCGGGAATACAGCAATGGATTTTCCTGGGGACTGCTAATTAAAGACTAGTGCATGCAATGAGCCACCAGGGACATCTACGTCTGCAGCAGGAGCGCATAAGAGGAGACTGAGCAGGCTGCCCAGCTGGAGAACCCTCTCACTCTTCCACACTCACAAGTTGACTTTTATTGTTTCCTCCCACATTCAATTCGATATTATCAGATGCAGCCACTGCATGGGCAACCTAAACTCTATATAAGAGTCATCTGGGGCACTGGCATGGTGCATACAGCCTGACACAGCTGCTGGGTACCTGCAGACTTACCTAACAGGAGGCTGACACATTGCCTGCATTCAGGAGAAGGGATCTGATCCACAGTACAGCTACAGACCAGGTAACACTGCTCATAGGTTTCTGCTTTACAGGTGCTTTAGGTCACTTCTGATGTGATTTGCAGGATACATCCTGTACATGCACTTTATGTGTTTGCTCTGGTTCCATGCTCTAAGCTTTGCCTGTTGAGAGTATCTGTGCTGTGTGTACTCAGGTTTTACCTGAGACATGCATGAGGGTGTTTAGGAAATGTGTGTAAGGCGTGGAGGAAAAGTGGCAGGAGGGTGCTGCCTGGCTGCAGGCTGGTAAGGCGTCCTGGCTAGCAGAGAAGCAATGACTGTATTCAGTAGCTGGTCTGATCATACTCATACATGTTCACTTTTCTGTTTATTCAACTCCAGCCAGCAACATCGCAGGGAACTGGGGAGATAGACTTCAGGTGTTGGATGAAATATGAGGGATGTCATGTACTCTGCCATGCTGGCTATCCTGCTTTTATTGCTCTCATCTGGATACTGCAAAGATAGGACTGACTCCAGCAACCTGACTGACAAAAACCTGCTCAGCTTCATCATGAAGATTATAAAAAACTTTAAAAAGTATAACATGGAAGAGGACAATGGAGTGCAGTATGCCTCCAAGCAAGCTTTTTACCCTGAGGAGAAGGAGGACATTGATTATGGTTCTTACCAGGAACAGAGAGTAGGTAAGAGCCATCATTTATCCCTTTTGTATTTTCAGAGATTAAAAGAAGTTAGTGCATTGCCATGTGGCACATTCCCCTTAGGGCACAAGTCACCTGCTTAGGGTAGTGCCCTGTATGGGGCGGTACAGCACTGGGTTCAGTTTATTTTAACTTTTTTAAGCTTAGTTTTTACTTTTTACCAACCACCTGTTTAGTCCCAGACGCACAGGTGAAGGAGTATTGGTAAGTATGTAAGGAAATACAATTGAACATAGTAACGCTCATTGACAATGCCTAGAGGAAATGCTATCCTGATTATTCTATAATATTCAATAACAAAATGTCATTTATATTTCAAGGATTAATAAACTAATAGCAACTCTAATACTTATTAGCTAACACGATATCTGTGTGGTAGTGCTGTGATGGTGCTTAATAACAGTTTGGATAGAAATGCATTTGCGTTTTTAGGTTTGATGCTGCAGTTAATTCAGTGACTATTGGGTAGAATAGGCTGAATCTCAGGGAAATAAGAAAGGGGTATAACAGGAGCTGGGGGACCAGGATGGTCTTCACTTTGCCGGCGACCATACTGCATTCATAGTAGACCTGTGATGTTAACTAAAACATATATATTATATATTCTGTATATGAATAATAGGAGAAAAAGGTGCTCAGTATAACATCAAAACTTCAATAGTCATGTGGCTGGGACTAAAAAATAAACAATAAAGTATCCTCATCTATTGGGGGAGATGTACTAAGACTTGAAAAGTGATACATTTCTCGGTGATAAAGTACCAACCAACCAGCTCCTAAGTGTCATTTTTCAAACCCAGCATGTGACATGGCAGTTAGGAGCTGATTGGCTGGTACTTTATCACCGTGAAATTTATCACTTTTCATGGCTTAGTACGTTTCCCCCACAAAGTGAGTGTCAGCTCCTAATTAATCACTGTGCTTAGTTCAGTCATATTAAGAAGCAATACGAACTAGGGGAGGATAAAATTGCAGCAAACTTGGACCTTATTACATATGGCCGTATATTTGTTTTCTTTTCATTACATATATCCTGATCTATATTGTGGTCATTTGACTGAAGAAACTTTTTGTGTGTGTGTGTGTGTGTGTGTGTGTGTGTGTGTGTGTGTGTGTGTGTGTGTAATAAAAAAAATATACATATATATATATATATATATATAAATATATAGAAATAACAATCTCAAACCTGGAAATGCACAGTAATACCCTTAAAAGGTCACATTATTTCTAGTATTTGTTTGCCAGCACTGGGAATCTGTCTCAGAGTAACCTTGCAGTACATTGCTCTATGCTGCCCATCAGTGGAAGGAAGATCATACGATGATCGCTCACTTCCATAAATTAATGGAAGGAAATAGTGACTTTTCATCATTTCATCCTTAAACTGGTTTGTATTTACCCACCCTGTCTCAGCACTGTGTGAGTAGCAATGTAAGCTACAGTAAAGTGTAAAATAGGTTACAGTATATTATATCTAGGTCTTAGGCAATGGTGCAGTGGGAAGCAGACAGTTTTGGCATTGCCCTGGTGTTGTGTAAGCCGATGCTGGCACATGCTTCAGCTTGTAAAGAGTGCCTCTTGTGTGTGTTATATATTTTTTGCAGCCAGGTATGAAGCTAGAATCCTGTATATTACAGATCATTAGCATCAATCATGCCATAACTTTCAAGAGAACAGGCGTGCTTTATAATTCAGCTTACACTATGGGGTAAATTTACTAAGGTCCCGATTTTGACCGAGATGCCGTTTTTTCATCAAAGTGTCATCTCGGTAATTTACTAAACTCAAATCACGGCAGTGATGAGGGCATTCGTAATATTTGGAAGTCCTAGGAAAAAAATCACGAATGAATACACCATCGGTCAAAACGCGGCTGTTTAAGTATGAATCTCGGTCATTTACTAAGAAGTGCAAAGCAAAAAAAAACAAAACACTGCCGTGAAAAATTACAACTCGTAAAAAAGTGCTTAAAAAAAACAGACCTGCTTTTTTTATTCGTGATTGGATAGGCATGCACGGATCCATGAGATCCGTGCATGTATATCAGTGGGAAGGGGTGGGAAAGTGATTATTTTCTCAAAAAAAATTGCGTGGGGTCCCCCCTCCTAAGCATAACCAGCCTCGGGCTCTTTGAGCCGATCCTGGTTGCAGAAATATGGGAAAAAAATTGACAGGGGTTCCCCCATATTTAAGCAACCAGCATCGGGCTCTGCGCCTGGTCCTGGTTCCAAAAATACGGGGGACAAAAAGAGTAGGGGTCCCCCGTATTTTTAAAACCAGCACCGGGCTCCACTAGCTGGACAGATAATGCCACAGCCGGGGGTCACTTTTATATAGTGCCCTGCGGCCGTGGCATCAAATATCCAACTAGTCACCCCTGGCCGGGGTACCCTGGGGGAGTGGGGACCCCTTCAATCAAGGGGTCCCCCCCCCCAGCCACCCAAGGGCCAGGGGTGAAGCCCGAGGCTGTCCCCCCCCCATCCAATGGGCTGCGGATGGGGGGGCTGATAGCCTTTTGTGATAATGAAAATATATTGTTTTTAGTAGCAGTACTACAAGGCCCAGCAAGCCTCCCCCGCATGCTGGTACTTGGAGAACCACAAGTACCAGCATGTGGCGAAAAAACAGGCCCGCTGGTACCTGTAGTACTATTACTAAAAAAATACCCAAAAAAAGACAAGACACACACACACCGTGAAAGTAAAGATTTATTACATACATGCACACAAACATACATACATACTTACCTTATGTTCACACGCAGGTCGGTTCTCTTCTCCAGTAGAATCCAAGGGGTACCTGTTGAATAAATTCTACTCACCAGATCCAGGGTCCCAGGGTCCGCGGGGCAACCATTTGTAATCCAGGTACTTGAATAAAATAACAAAACGGAGAGCCGAGCCACGCACTGAAAGGGGCCCCATGTTTTCACATGGGACTCCTTTCCCCGAATGCCAGAAACCCACTCTGACTGATGTCTAAGTGGGTTTCTTCAGCCAATCAGGGAGCGCTACGTTGTAGCACCCTCCTGATCGGCTGTGTGCTCCTGTACTGTATGACAGGCGGCACACGGCAGTGTTACAATGTAGCGCCTATGCGCTCCATTGTAACCAATGGTGGGAACTTTCTGCTCAGCGGTGACGTCACTTTAGGTCAACCGCAGGGCAGAAAGTTCCCACCATTGGTTACAATGGAGCGCATAGGCGCTACATTGTAACACTGCCGTGTGCCGCCTGTCAGACAGTACAGGAGCACACAGCCGATCAGGAGGGTGCTACAACGTAGCGCTCCCTGATTGGCTGAAGAAACCCACTTAGACATCAGTCAGAGTGGGTTTCTGGCATTCGGGGAAAGGAGTCCCATGTGAAAACATGGGGCCCCTTTCAGTTCGTGGCTCTGCTTTCCGTTTTGTTATTTTATTCAAGTACCTGGATTACAAATGGTTGCCCCGAGGACCCTGGGACCCGGGATCTGGTGAGTAGAATTTATTCAACAGGTACCCCTTGGATTCTACTGGAGAAGAGGACAGACCCTCGTGTGAACATAAGGTAAGTATGTATGTATGTTTGTGTGCATGTATGTAATAAATCTTTACTTTCACGGTGTGTGTGTCTTGTCTTTTTTTGGGTATTTTTTTAGTATTAGTACTACAGGTACCAGCGGGCCCGTTTTTCCGCCGCATGCTGGTACTTGTGGTTCTCCAAGTACCAGCATGCGGGGGAGGCTTGCTGGGCCTTGTAGTACTGCTACTAAAAACAATATCTTTTCATTATCACAAAAGGCTATCAGCCCCCCCATCCGCAGCCCATTGGATGGGGGGGGACAGCCTCGGGCTTCACCCCTGGCCCTTGGGTGGCTGGGGGGGACGGGACCCCTTGATTGAAGGGGTCCCCACTCCCCCAGGGTACCCCGGCCAGGGGTGACTAGTTGGATTTTTGATGCCACGGCCGCAGGGCACTATATAAAAGTGACCCCCGGCTGTGGCATTATCTGTCCAGCTAGTGGAGCCCGGTGCTGGTTTTAAAAATACGGGGGACCCCTACTCTTTTTGTCCCCCGTATTTTTGGAACCAGGACCAGGCGCAGAGCCCGATGCTGGTTGCTTAAATATGGAGGAACCCCTGTCAATTTTTTCCCAATATTTTTGCAACCAGGATCGGCTCAAAGAGCCCGAGGTTGGTTATGCTTAGGAGAGGGGACCCCACGCAATTTTTTTTTTGGATTTTACAGTGTTTAATTAAAAAAAAAAAAAAAAATGAACCCCAGCACGGATCACACAGATCCGGCCGAGATTCATTGTAAAAAAAGTCGGCAGTGTTTTGCTAATCACTGCCGTAAAAATAAAAATAAAAACACGAATGACATCGACATCGGAACAAAAGAAAAACCCGAATACGACAGCTTAGTAAATCCGTCGTAACAAATTCAAAAAGTTGCAGTTTTACACTTTCGATGTCATTCGTGATTATTCTCCCACCAAATCGGGAGAATTACGAATGTTAGTAAATATACCCCTATGTAAGGAGGCAGCAAAGTGTAATCAGCACTTTTTTCTGTAGCTCCCAATTGAGTATAAGTTTTGTGTTTAAGGACCAGTAGGATCATTTACATGTTTTGTGTTGTAGGACCAGTAGGATCATTTACATGTTTTGTGTTGTAGGACCAGTAGGATCATTTACATGTTTTGTGTTTTAGGACCAGTAGGATCATTTACATGTTTTGTGTTTTAGGACCAGTAGGATCATTTACATGTTTTGTGTTTTAGGACCAGTAGGATCATTTACATGTTTTGTGTTTTAGGACCAGTAGGATCATTTACATGTTTTGTGTTGTAGGACCAGTAGGATCATTTACATGTTTTGTGTTTTAGGACAAGTAAGATAATTGATGTATCTAATTAATAGTTGCCCAGAGTCGTAATCTTTTCTGTAATTTTTTGGCATTGAACTGAACAATTATAACAAGTTTATAATACATAGGTTAAAATGACATTGTAAGTAAGATAAACTAGCAACTTAAGCACAAAACACAGCATTTGTATTATCAATGTGCTGTCATATCTACAGTATAATTAGGGACATAGGGCTAGATGCATCATCATTTGGAATGTGATAAAATGGAGAGTGAAAAAGTACCAGCCAATCAGCTCCTAACTGCCATTTTTCAAACACAGCATGTGACATGGCAGTTAGTATCTGATTGGCTGGTGCATCTAGCCTACTATATCATAACTTGAACCATGTCTGACTACATTTTACACCACTGATATATATGCGCTACGGGATAGCCCTGTAATGAGGCACCTGCCATAGTCTGCAAATTTGGTTGCAAAGAAATATAGGGATGCAAGTACTACGTCTGTCATAATATAAATTTGTGTTTACACCTACATTGGGGAAAAAAAAGTCATGCATTTTAATAGTTGGAGCATTCACCGTGGTCTAAATTTGTCAATGTGTATCCCAATTACCATACACATATACGGTATATTACTTTCTCTGACGTCCTAGTGGATGCTGGGTACTCCGTAAGGACCATGGGGTATAGACGGGCTCCGCAGGAGACTGGGCACTCTTAAAAGAAAGATTAGGTACTATATCTGGTGTGCACTGGCTCCTCCCTCTATGCCCCTCCTCCAGACCTCAGTTAGTATCTGTGCCCGGCCAGAGCTGGATGCACCCTAGGGGCTCTCCTGAGCTTCCTAGAAAAGAAAGTATTTGTTAGGTTTTTTATTTCCAGTGAGATCTGCTGGCAACAGACTCACTGCTACGTGGGACTGAGGGGAGAGAAGCGAACCTACCTGCTTGCAGCTAGCTTGTGCTTCTAAGGCTACTGGACACCATTAGCTTCAGAGGGATCGAACACAGGCCCAGTCCTCGGTCGTCCGGTCCCGGAGCCGCGCCGCCGTCCCCCTTGCAGAGCCAGAAGAACGAAGAGAAGTTGAAAATCGGCGGCTGAAGACTCCGGTCTTCATTAAGGTAGCGCACAGCACTGCAGCTGTGCGCCATTGCTCCCTTAGCACACCACACACTCCGGTCACTGATGGGTGCAGGGCGCTGGGGGGGGGGCGCCCTGGGCAGCAATTAGATTACCTTACTTGGCGAAAAGCACATAATACAGTCTGATAAACTGTATATGTGCATTAACCCCCGCCATTAAAGTACATAAAAGGACAGAAGCCCACCGCTGAGGGGGCCGGGCCTTCTTCACAGCACACCGGCGCCATTTTCTCTTCACAGCTCAGCTGGAAGGAAGCTCCCCAGGCTCTCCCCTGCAGTATCCTGGTACACAAAGGGTAAAAAAGAGAGGGGGGGCACATAAATTTAGGCGCAAAACTGTGTATATAAGCTGCTATAGGGGAAAAATCACTCAGTATAGTGTACATCCCTGTATTATATAACGCTGTGGTGTGTGCTGGCATACTCTCTCTCTGTCTCTCCAAAGGGCCTGGTGGGGGAACTGTCTTCAAATAGAGCATGCCCTGTGTGTGTGGTGTGTCGGTACGCATGTGTCGACATGTCTGAGGTAAAAGGCTCCTCTAAGGAGGTGATAGAGCGGATATGTGTATGGGAGGGTGTCTCCGTCGACAACGCCGACACCTGTTTGGATATGTGTAAGTGCTGAGGTAAAATTATTGCACAAAAGGTTAGGGAACAGAAAGGAAATCTATCCTGGTCTGTCCCTATGTCACAGAGACCTTCAGAGTCTCTCTATGTTCACTATCCAAAATAACAAAGTATCGACACGGAGTTTAACTCCACTGTCGACTACGATAATGCAAAGTTACAGCCAAGAGGGCTAAAAGATAGTCAATATATGATTATTGGAATAAAAGATGATTTGCATATCACTGATGACTCATCTGTCCCTGACACGAGAGTACACATGTTAAGGGGAAGAATGCTGAGGTAAATTTCCCTCCTCTCATGAGGAAAAAGAGCGTGAATCTCCAGACAAGAGACTGCAGCTTCCCACAAGAGAATTCTCAGGCTGTATCCTTTCCCCACTAGGGCCAGGATGTGTTGAGAATCTTCCCCTTGGGTGTCCTGTTTGCACTAGCTATTCTCAGGGATCCTGCAGATAGTGTGCACATTCTAGTATACTACCCAGACCGGCGATTGTGTCGGCATGGGTTTATAGCGCTGTGGCAGCGTGGACAGGTACCTTATCAGCAGAGATTGAGACCCTAGTATGCATATAAATATTTTAAGATGCTGTCTTAAGTGATAGATATATAATTATAAAGCATGCCCAAAGGGACATGAGTATACTGGGTCCTAGAGACAAAAGCTATGTCGATTTCTGCTTGACGTGTCCTGTAGAATATACATTGGAGAGATGATGCCGACTTAAGAGGCATATGGAAGGCTGAGGATTGTGTGGAGAAAGGTTCTCGGGCCTGGTCTCCACAGCTATAGCTGGTAATTCGGATATTTTGCCTTATATTCCTGCACAGCCTAGGAAAGCACGACATTATTAAATGCAGCTTTTCGAATAAAGAAACAAGAAAGTCTGAGGTGCGTCCTTTCTTGTCAGAGCCGGGGGAAGAGGAAAGAAGCTGTACAACACAGCTAGTCCCCAGGAACAGAATCCTCCCCGGCCTCTACAAAAATCCACCGCATGTCGCTGGGGCTCCACAGGCGGAGCTAGGCCCGGTGGGGACACGCCTTCGTAAGTTCAGCCACAAGTGGGTTCACTCCCTGTTAGATCCCTGGGCAATAGAAATTGTATCGCAGGGATACAGGCTGGACTGTGAGAAGATGCCCCCTCACCGAGGACCCTGCGGGCTTCCCCCCAAGAGAGGGAGCCAGTGTTAACTGCAATTCGTAAATTGTATCTTCAACAGGTGGTGGTCAAGGGTCCCCTCCTTCAACAAGAGGGTGTTATTATTCGACCATGTTATAATCCCAAAACCAGACGGTTCGGTTAGACCCATATTGTATTAAAATCCCTGAACATATACCTGAAAAGGTTCAGGTTCAAGATGGAATCGCTAAGAGCGGTCATTGCAAGCCTGAAATGAATCGGGACATAAGGGATGCATACCTTCGTGTCCCCATTTATCCACCTCATCAGGCGTACCTCAGAATTGCGGTACGGGATTGTTATTACCAATTTCACCAAGGTAATGGCGGATATGATGGTGCTCCTGCGGAAGCAAGGTGTCACTATTATCGCATACTTGGATGATCACCTCATAAAAGCGAGATCAAGAGAGCAGTTGCTGGACAGCGTATCACCTTCTCTGGAAGTGAAACGGCAACACGACTGGATTCTATATATTCCGAAGTCGCAGTTGGTTCCTACAGCTCATCTGCCTCTCCTAGGCATGATCCTAGACACAGACCAGAAGAGGGTTTATCTCCCGATAGAGAGAGCTCAGGAGCTCATGACACTGGTCAGGAATCCATTGAAAACCAAAACAGGTGTCAGTGCATCACTGCACTCGAGTCCTGGGAAGGATGATGGCATCATACGAGGCCATCCCCTTCGGCTGGTTCCATGCAAGGACAATGGAACTTACTGGACAAGTGGTCCGGATCACATCTTCAGATGCAGGGCCAGGGTGTCTCTACTGTGGTGGCTGCGGAGTGCTCACCTTCTCGAGGGCCGCAGATTCGGCATTCAGGACTGGGTCCTGGTGACCACGGATGCAAGCCTCCGAGGGTGGGGGGC